>NW_026004437.1:720972-750607 GCF_001458135.2 Marmota marmota marmota | reverse complement strand
TTTATCTGACATTCCATCTGCTGCAGCTATTACCTCTTCTAAAGTTGAGTTGACCTGCATTGCTTGTGGTCCTTTCTTTCCTTGTCTTTTCATACTGCTCGCATTTCTTTCTGCTTGGTGAAACTGTTGTGTTATTGAATTTTCCCCCTATATATTTATATTGCTCTTATATAGTTGCAAATTCTCCCTTGCGGGGCGTGGGGGCAGCGGCTGTACTCCTCCTCCAATTGGGGTGATCTGTGTATCATGCCTGCGGGCCGCTGGGCCCCTTCTCCAGGTCGCGTGGTCTGCCTACCTTGCCGGCATCAGCTGGGCCCCTCTTCCAATAGGGGTGATCTGTCTACCATGCTGGCAGGCTGCTGGGCCTATTCTCCAAGTTGCAGGTCTGCCTACCTTGTAGGCGCGGGCGGTGGCTGTGCCCCTCCTCCAATTGGGGTGATCTTTCAACTATGCCAGCAGGCCACTGGGCCCCTTCTCCAGGACGCGCGTTCTGCCTACCTTGCGGGTGGCAGCTGGGCCCTTCCTCCAATTGGGGTGATGTGTCTACCCTGCCGGCGGGCTTCTGGGCCTGTTCTGCCGGTTGGTCGCAGGTCTGCCTACCTTGTGGGTGCGGGCAGTGGCTCTGCTCTGCCCCTCCTCCAATTGGGGTGACGTGCCTACCATGCTGGCAGGCCACTGGGCCTGTTCTGCAGGTCGGTCGCAGGTCTGCCTGTCTGTGCAAAGAAGGTTTCCTTGTCCTCTCCATTCATCCTTGGGTCCAGAGGAGATGGGAAAAGGAAGGAAGGGAGGTCTGTGGGCATGGCCCACTGGCACCCTTGCTAAGAGGAGAAAAAGTTTGTTGGGAGCTCTGCTTGGTCACATGCTGGTTGGCTGAGTCATCCTGGACCTGTGATGAGTCCTTGCTTCCCTGAGTGCTGAAGTATAACACCAGAGAAGAATGCCAAGGCAAGTTTAGAGTGGGAAGTAGAAGCTTATTAAAAGACAGCAGAAAAGACTTCTCCCCAGAAGAAGAAGGGGACCCAAAATTTCGAATCCGTGGAAGGGGGAGGTCTTCCCTTTTTTATTTCATTTTTATGTTTCTATAGGGAAAACTATTCCCAGAAATCCTTATTTAATTAGTGTTACTCTGAACCTGTCATCAATTTAAAATAACTATTCATTGATGAAATTGATTTAAATGTTAAAAAATATTTAATGAGACAATTCTTCTCAATTTGAAGGATTGAATTTTCTAATAGTTCTGCAATATTTTCTTTACATTACACTAAAAAATTATTTATTTTAGCTTTAGTTGTATTCTTGATGGAATATATTAAGTTGGAAGTCTAAATCTTAAGCACAATATATTTTCCTAAGTAGGATAATTTGTTCATTTAGTTCAATTTTTAAAATTTATGTTATACAATATTAAAACACTTGTTTATGTATCACTGTAGTTAGTAGAATACAGTTTGAAACACATGAAATGAAACATCATGGCCCTGCCTTACCCTAGAATATGGAGCCCCTCTCTGTCAGTCATGTGAGCTCGTCTTCGACCATCATCATTTTTTAGGCTTTTCTTTATTTTCACCATTTGTGTCCATGTAGGATATACGTTTTGCTGTCTCTAGATCTAGATGTTTAAAACTCAGTAGCAAATCTGGAACCCATATATTATATTCAGTTTACAAAATGAACTTCCACTTTCACTTAGGATGTAGCATGCCTCAGCAGACCATTAAAATCACTGCACAAAGGACAGAAGAAAATAACCATAAATAACCATTTACAATCATGATTTTCACACTCAGAAGCCTTGGAAGAAATGAAAAGTAGACCTACAATTTCTGAGTCACAGTAGACCTTTTAGTTGCGCTGAAGTTCACCTGATTTTTGTGTTTCCTCTTTAACACCTCAGGTGTCCCCATCACTCTGACATGGCCCTGGCAGAAGCCCCTTTACCCTCCTTACTGCTCCTGCTCTGCCCTTATGATGAGGTTTTAAAAAGCGCTTGGGCTCTAAGCTAGGTACATGGTCCAGAGTCCTTGATTACACTCTGTGCCCCTAAGATCCCAGGATCTTTCTCCCCAACAGACAGAGAATCTGTAGTGCCTCTCCCCTGACAAGCAACACATGTGGCAGCTGGGCCTCTCAGTAGGGAGGTTTGTGGGATTTTATACCTTAATTATTTATAGCTAATTTTTATAGCTTGCACACAGCAATAACACCAGACTCCTCAGCCTCCACTGACCTGAGGTCCAGCATGAAATCTGTCCCTGACATTCTGCCAATGATGTTGCCTGAGACCCAGGTAATTGGAAGCCCAAAAGATCAGAAGTGACAAGGACTCTCCTGCCTTCTGCAAGAATCAATGTATCCATCTGTCTGTAGAAGGCACTGTGTGGATCTGCAGGAGGTGGATGGGTGAGAGGCAGGGAGGGAGGAGCCTGGGTTATCACAGTTTGTGGGTCCTCAAATGAGAGAGAAATCGAAGGTTATGCTACTATTATGAGCCATGTTCATGATTTCTCTCCCAACTTGACCTCAGGCTACTGTGTGTGTGTGTGTGTGTGTGTGTGTGTGGTGTGTGTGTGTGTATGTGTGTGTGTTTGTGAGTATGATTGTCTGTGTGCGTGGATGTGTATGTGTGTGTGTTTGTGAGTGTGAGTGTGTGTGTGTGTGTGTGTGTGTGTGTGGCAGTGGAGGGGACTGAAATTGGTTCATGTTCAAAAATACCAACATTCAATTGGGATATAGAATTGCCAGGTGCAGTGTCTCCCAAACTTAGATGCAGAACCTCTCTCTTTATATCTCCCAGTATCCACTGGTACCAAGTTTTTTTTACCTTCATAAATCTTCATCAGTTTTATCCATCACAACCCTACATGTCCTTTCTGGAGAGAAAACTCGCATTTGTAGCACACAGAAAGAGCAAACATGGGGGGCAGTGGGGCCCCAGAGCTCACTCTCTTCCCCTTCTCCTTCCTCATCCCTCTGTCCTCACTAGGGTTCCAGGGTATCAGAAGCCCCAGGAGCTGAGAAAGGAGCCTCACATTTTTGGGGGGGGCAGGTACCAGGATTGAACTTAGGGACACTTTACCACTGAGCCACATCCCAGCCCTGTTTTGTACTTTATTTAGTTACAGGGTCTCACTGAATTGCTTAGCACCTTCCATTGCTGAGGCTGGATTTGAACTCGTGATCCTCCTGTCTCAGCCTCCCAAGCTGCTGGATTACAGGCCTGTACCACTGTGTCAGACCAGGGAGCCTCATTTTATGAAGTTAAGTTGAGGAGTTCTGGTGCGTCAAGGCTAGATTTAGCTGAGCTTTTATCTCAGACTTTATCTCAGATGCCACAATGTGCAGGGCACCAAGAGGACATGGGTTCTGTCCTTTGAACAAAGCCACTTAAAATATCTTGTATGTTTGGAGGAAAATCTGTGAGAAAAAGTCCTTGCTGCTGCCTGCAGTAAAGGGTGAGATCTGACTGTGAACATTTTAATCCATGTGGAAGACATGTTGAGATGAGAGACCCCCTAAAAAGATTCAAGGAACTGACACTGTGTTGCAGGAAGTATCTGTTTTTCCATGTTTCTTACCTGACATGTGGGTGACCAGGAGGGTTTCATATTTCAGTGGTTTTCATATTTTAGGAACATTGAGTCAGTTTACCAGCTTAGCATCCCCATCTCCAATTCCAACCCTCCCTGGAACCATCCAATGCCTCATATTGTGGAGCACTTTGATTTCTGGATATTAGGAGAGGGATGCTCAGCTTGCCCTAGAGCTGAAAAGCACAGGAGTGCCCTGTAGAGGAAGGTGTCACTAGCTGTGTGTGTGTGTTTGTGAGTGTGTGTGAATGTGTGTCTGTGTGTGTGAGTATGTATATGGGTGTGTGTGTATGTGTGTTAGTATGTGTGTGTGAGAGAGTGTTTGTGTGTCTGTGTGTGTGAGTGTTTGTGTTTGTGTATGTGTCTGAGTGTGTGTGTATGTGTGTGTGTCTGTGAGTGTGTGTGTATGTTTGTGTGTGTTTGTGTGTCTGTGTGAGTGTGTGTCTATGTGAGTGTGTGTGTGAGTGTGTGTGTGAGTGTGTGCCCCAGCAGTGGTGATCAACACCTAAGGGTCTGACCACCAGCATGCCTGGTCTCTCTGGAGCCCACCTGCTCTCACCTGATGAGCAGGGGCTGCTCTTTCACTGCTGGGCTCCCCTAACCCCATCTGTCTGAGATCCACGCATGAGGATCCTGAGGTGAAGGACTCAGAGCCCACCCCTGGATGGGCTGTGATGTGCTGCTAGGAGGAGAACAAGTGAGCAGAGCAGCTTGGAACTTCACAGATACACCTGCCACACACGTGGCTGTGTCACCTGAGTGAGGGGGTTAGGGCTGAAAGTAGCCTGAACCTGCTCCTCCTGCTTCCTGATCCTGGTCCATGGCCATGATCAAATCTTGGCTTAAGCAGCCACGATGAATTTGTCACATACAGGTGACACTATGACATCACACTTATGTCATACAGGCCACAAAAATGAATTCTAAAATGCAGGGGCAGGACGGGCTAGCCCATTTTAGGGATTGAGCTTCCTCACTGAAAAGAGGAAAGCAAGATGGAGACTGTGCTTGCTATATTTATATTGGGGAGCATCTGATGTTTTACATGAAATGGCTTTTGTAGGTAGGAGGTAAGAGGTGGGCTTCCTAGTTTCCAAAGGTTGTGCCCAACACGAGAGCTACCATAGGGATCTTCTTAGTAGAGTGAAGACAGAGGTCATGTGCATTGGGCTATCCATTGAGTGAGAGGAGCCACAACATAGTTCTCAATGCCAAATTAAATTTCTCTTTCTTCCACTAGAGGAGTCCCTCAAGTAATTCACCGGTGGCTTTTTGCAGGAGTCTATGAACAGCACCATATATGGAAAAGGAATTTGGTGCATGTGATTCAGTTGAGAATTATAAGATATGGACTGTGTCCAGAATTACCTTTAAGAGACCAACATAGTCCTCACTGTAGAGGGAGGGAGTCTCAAGCAGAGAGGGGCCTTGAACATGGAAAGGGGCCTTGAGTAATGGGGAAGGAGCCAGGAGCAGGTAGGATGCGTGCAACTGGGAAATGGAAAGGTTTGAGGTAGATTCTCTCCCAGGAGCCTCCTGGAGGAACTCAGCTATCCTGAGCCCTTGATCTTGGCTCAGAACCAATTCTCCACTTCAGAATTGTGAGATTATCAGTTTGTGCTGCTTAAAGAAAGGAGTGGCCTGGAGATCTGATGGAGCTGCAGCAGGACGGTCAGAGAAGGATGAGATTTTCTGTAGTCTCCTTGAGAGGGAGTCAGTCATCCTCTGATTCCCCAATTATGTCCACCATGACATGATTTGGTGTCATTTTGACAGAAGCCATAGGCCATTTTAATATTGGGAGAACTTGCAAAGAGATCTTAGGCAGAAAGTCTCTTGGGTGGATCATGCAACCTCTTGCCAATTATCTGATGTGAGAGCCTGGCATAGCTGACAGACATGGGGTGATGAGAAGGGCAGTTAGATGTCTTGGTTTGTTTTCATCAAAGAGGGGATGATTATGTTTGCATGATGGAATATGAGAGGGAAGAAGTGAGTCAGAAGGATGAGAAGAGAAGGACAAGAGAGGATATGGAGATGCAGCCTGCCCCCACATCTGAAATGAATTGGGAGAATGAGAAAGAGACATTAGGATCATGGTCATCATGGTGTGAGTGGAGGCAGGAGGAATGGTCAATTTTACAGAATCCATCTAGATTTGACACTCTTCTCTGAAATGTTTCTGGCATCATAGAAGATGTTCTTTAGGTAAAAATTGTTTACCTGCCTTCAAATCACAGCCCTGCATCACTGACTCGTAGCTCTGGGCAAACAACCTGTGATTTGATGGTTTGGTGAAATGCAGCACAAATGGTATCAAGGGTATTGTGAATTTAACCAGATGATCCTCAGAAACACATTCCCACCCCTCTTTCCATGTACTTTGAAAAACACAGAAATAATTCACTGTGTAGGATATTCCCATGCATTCATCATTTTCTTCCAGGAGTTATCAATATTTATTCTACAGCAGCCACAAGCTCCTCTATGCCTCCCCTGGATACATGTGCTTTTTTTACAATTTACAAATTCCTAACAACTCATTTATGTGCAGCAATAGAAAAGGAAGCAGGAGGCAGCAAGCACACAGACCTGGCTGTGGGGTTCCTGAGCCCTATCTGCCCTGTTTTCAGGTATTGTTATTACAAATGGGCACACAGTGTGGTTGGAAGCCACAGCGATGCCCAGCAGCACAGCTCTGCAGGACACATGCTGGACTCACTTTCAGTGAGCCACCTTCAGGGTGTTGACATGTTTGGCCACCTGCAGAGCTGGGGTGAGTCTGCCCACATGTCTTCAGCTTCTAGAAGCTGATATTCTCCATGGCTATGGCCACATCACTCAAGTATCTGTCTCTGTGTCCACATGACCTCCCCTCTTCTGTCTGTGTTAAATCTCTCTCTGTCTCTCTCTCTCAGGAGGATGGCTGAGACTGCACTCAGCCCCCTGGCTAATTCAGGATTATCTCTCCTGTAAATACCATGCATTCACACCTGAAAACCCCCTCTTCCCATGTAAGGTACATTGAAATCCTCATGGAATGGACCTGATATTGTCGTGGTCACACCCAGTATGTGAACCCTGAGAGAACAGCTCCCTCTGTCTGCACACCCCAAAGTCTCTCCCTCTCTCTTCTCCAACTCTTTCCCTACACCAGTCTCACATGTATGATGAGAATTCACTCCACCTCCCTAGTGTATCCTTTGACACTGTGTCCACATGCAGAGGGCTCAAAAGCAAGATTTCTTAGGTCTTACCTGAAGACCTGCTCTGGCATCTTTGTCCCCAGGAGGTGGGACAGAGCCAGACAGCCCCCTTATCCAACTGCAAGGAATCTGTCTACACGGGATATTGTTCATGACTCGCTCAGACAAACTTTGTTTGTCTGAACATTGAGCAAAGGATAGCTGAAAGTGAAAAATCACTTTTTATAATTTTCAAATCAAGGGCACGATAGCTCTGAGACCATTGGAAAGCAAGAGAGCAAGAGAGCATGTGAACCTGGAATCCCTTTATTTATAGGGAAATTAATAAAGAATTTTTGATAGAATATTCTTCACCAAATAAGACAGAGGTGGGCTGCTATATCCCTAATGGGTAATGGCCAAGCCCAGAATATGGGAAAGCAGATTTCCTTGCTGAGAAAAGGTGAAGGCCATGTGCATCACACAGCCCAAAGATCATGCAATGCCAGACCAACACCCCCTGGGCTCAAGGCTGAGAGAGGATGCTTAACAGCTTGTGGGCGGCCACCCACATATTCCCCCTTTTTACTTTGAAAGAGTAAATGATGAGCTGTTATCTTGAGTTCCTGGATTCTTGTTCTGAGGACATGACATTTTATTGTCACAATAAAAAAGAGAATTAATAGCACAGATAAAATTCAAATAATATGCCAGGCAGGCTGTTTCAGTATGTTTCCAGAATTAAAGTCATTTAACTCTTAGAGTATTTTATCAGCTAAAGAGGTAGGATCCAAAAGATCAATTTTTACTTTTTTAAAATGTCCTGGATATGGTAATGTAACTAAAAAATACAGGCTATTATTATTATTGCTCTGCCAAATACTCATTAGATGATTTTTAACGTTTTCCAATCCCATTGTATTTAGCTGTAGTAACAGACATGGTTATAATCACTTGAGAGTAGAAAGCTCATGAGCAATATTTATTACAGTTGCTTCTAGAGCATTCAATTTAGTTTCAATCTTTTCATCAATATTTATCTGATTATAGATGGATCTAGAAGTATTTTGATATAGCCACTGAGGCTATAACCATAGAAGCAATGAATGAAATTAAAGAGCCACTCCAAGGATTATGAGTCCAAGAGCTCACCAGGTATGGTTAACTGAGCATGCATCTTTTATAAAATCTGAACACCAACATCAGTATACCACTGTTCTGAGACCTTGGCTGATAATAAAAGTGGGCTGGTGAAAGATCACTGTTCTTTTCCCGGTATTATACCTAGTGATGCAATAAGCTAAGTTGCATTTTTTACAGGCTACCAGATATTTATCACTCTTTCCCTATATCACACATTTCCAATAATTAGAGCATAAGAAGATTGTACTTAGGCCTGCAGGCCATAGCAGGAACTCTCCTGATGATTCCTGCCTATGAAATCCAACATGGGGCTATAACTATAATACAGGACATCTGAGCTGAAATTAAGCATCCTTTTTGGTGCCACCTTCACTGAAGGTTAGGATATTACCAATGAAACCTCCAGGGGTCATGGCATCCTTATATATTTGTATTCTATCAATTCTAGGAGACCAGTCTAAAATATATCCACTATTTCTAAACACTGTATGTTGCACTGGCAAGTATTTGCACAATCCATCCAGTTAGGGAAGGTGTCAAATTCTATTGCACAATAATTAGGACAGTAAGGTATTTGTGGATGTTCTGTGGAAATGACTGGTTTGTTATGACAGTCCAATTTTAATAACTTCCTAATATATGTGTCCCAGGAACCAGTACAATTGACTGATCTAGGCTCCTCATATGCTGTATTTTATTTTCCTCAAAAGATACCCTGAGACAGCCAGCATGCTTATCATGGGACCAATATATAGATAGCTGGCCACTATAACTATATAATTAAACCCAGTCATACAGATGGATTTTCTAGTCCACATTGTAAGTTACATTAAAGATGGACTTGGGGAAATGGGTCCATAGAAGTCTCTTTATAGGTTTCTCTTACCTGGCAGCTGATGAAGCCTGCATGGCTGTCAACTCTGTGGTTGGATTTACCTGCCTGTGTTGGGTTTTTCAGCTGTTTCCATGAGGACAGTTTTGAATTCCATTTTTTGAAATCTGATTTACTGAACCATGTGCAGCAGCAGTAAGATTTTTAGTATCACAATTAAAGAAAAATGTTTGAAATATTTTGTGAGATTTAGTTTGGGCATGTAGGGTCCTGCTTTTCCCCTTTTTTAATTTATTAAAATTGAATAAAAGCTGGCAAAAGTCATAGCACCATTAATCTTCAGGTATAAATAATAGTTTAACTTAGTATAAGTATTTTAATAATAAGAGATGTATGATCTTTAGTTTGGCAGAAAACTTGGCAAGAGTCAATTAGGAGCTATGTCAGGGCCAACATTATTGAGTTGGAAAAAGACCAAGGTAAATAGAGCCTTAATTTTTATCAAATGCATAATTTGATTTTGTCTTTAACAGAATTAAGAAATGAAGAATATAATAGGTTGTATATAAAATTTTATATTTTGAAACTAGCTCTAGATGAACTTAAATGATTATGTTAATTTGGAATGAGGTAAGAGAAAGAGTTTTAACTTAGGAGAGGTGGCCTTTACCAGGGGTATGAGAGATATATACAGACACCTTTTTAAAATAGGAAGTACATATGTTTAATAAGCATAGGAAAGATATTCTATTTTTGCCATGAATAAAAAAATGAAATAGACAAAATGAATAGTCTTTATGTACAAATCTATGAAAAACTTTTATTATTATTATTAAACCTAGTGTTCATTTAAGTATGGGGATTCAGTACCTTAAATATTGATGGTAAAAATAAATCAACATATTGTTTAGGACAGTGATCTAATTTAGAATATTATGTTGCATTGACTTAGCAATGATATCTTAGGGGACTTACATCAAAATAATCTTTATATATAAAGATATAGTTGTATGAATATACTTAATACCTTTACTTAATGTAGTAAGATTAGCTCAAATAATTATGTATGATTTTACTAAGCATAAAAATATCAATGTGTGTTGTAGGGTACTATCTTATTTTTTATTATGTTTGAAAATGAGCTTATTATGTTAATCTTTTTACTGAGATAAGCTATGGGCTGTTGAGCTGGTTTTGTTTGGCTGTCTGTTAGTATGTTGAGGGTGATTATTTTTAGGATCATTTTCTCAGTGACAAACAGATTAATTTGGTTAAGAGGACAGGGGCTCAAAGTAATGCCCTGTTTTAATGTTCTTGAGGCTTCCAAAGTCCGCTAATAACTTAGAGAGGAGTAAATTTTCCACCCAGGAAGCACATTCTTTCTGGGGCTAAGACTAGCACTTCAGTCTTTTCCTGTCTCTGTGCTCTTTGTTTCTTTTTACTTAATCTCTATTCAAGCTGTGGGGTAACATCTAAGGATTGACCAGGGTCATATGTCAAATTTTGTAATTTCCTCTGAGTGTCTGGGGCCAACTGAATGATAAATCTATCCTTTGAAAATGTGCAGCCATTCATAGGTTTAGGATTTAGGGTATCATGAATGGTCTCCCTGAGTCCCTCCATTAAAAGAGCAGGACCTTCCTGAAGGCCCACCACAATTACTTTCCAGGCATCCTGCTCATCACCCAGATCCCAGGTTGTCCCATGGAATTGCTCATGCTCCAGACAAACAAAAAGGCTCACCTCTAGTCTATGTTGTTGGGGCATGGGAAGATGTAGCTCTTCCCCACATTTTCTTTAGGGTGGCCTCCTTCCTATTGGAGGCTAAAGTTGGGCTAAGTAATAGTACACTATCCTTTCAGGTGAGGTCAAACACCTGGCATGAGTCCTGAAATATTACAATATATGTATTTGTATCTATTGAAAATCTTCCTGAATTTGTTCTTATCTGTAGTAAGTTGAGAGGGTCCCCTTAAATTTTCTTTCTTAGTAGGTGATTTCTTAAGACTTTCTGTCATGATAGTGGTTGAGGTTAGACCCAACCACACATGAAAATGAGGCACCTTTGTGGATAATTTGTAATTTCCCAGTATGCCGACTAGTTGATCCTTTTTAATGTCATATCTAGAATGCAAAATGGAAAAATTAAGAGAACTTTCAATCCCTTTCTGAGAGGAGGTCTCAGCGTAGAAATCTAGAGGGATCAGAGCAGAAGCAGCAGAAATGGTGTTAACTTGTTCACTGTCTGTCTCTTGCTTCAGGATGAAAGCACTGGGAGGGAAGGGGCTTTTGAATCATTTAGAGCCCTATGCTGCAAGAGTTCTAACTGATACTGTTATTTGTGTACTGTTTTGTGCAAATAGTGATGCTGTTATTTCTATAATTTTATAAATATTTTTGTTGGGTGTGGGAAAATTGAACAATTGTTCTACCAGAACAATTTGGAGCTGAAACTATTAAACTTATTACCCGCAAGGGTACCAGGGTGCCTTAGATCTGCTAGTGACCAAGGGGTTGAGGAGGATGTGTCTTATTTGCATAAGGTATCTCACCTTGTGGATTATACTCCTGGTGATGCATCTCCATGTGCAAAGCATTTCAGCCATTTCTTCCTATGAGGGGATGAACAGCCTGGACTCTGCCAGTCTACTGCCCCCTTACCTCTGGATATGAGTTCCCAGCACACACTGCATTTATACATGCAGAAAATAAGAAAACATAAGTAAATAAAAAGAGAACTGGGTCAGCCTGAAGCCTGCCAAGGAATTATATGCATACACCTTCCAACAGCCATTTTGAACAGACTCCATGGACACAGAGCAAATTATACCCAGGAAAGGCTCCCATATGTAACAGTGGGACAGCTGACCACACTCCCTTCCTTTGTGCCATATACTATTCCCCAAATAGTGCATTAAGAGTAAATGATACCCAAATATATCCAACATAATTGCTGTGAGCAGGAGGGTCTGTTTAATACGGGAAACATGATAGAATATGTCCCTGGAGGGTGACCTGGTCATGAAGATGAGTGCCTAGGAAGACCAGGATGGTGGCGCTCCTCATCCAGGTGGAGAAAATGTGGCATCTCTCTAGATGAGTGGTCACAGCTGTGGAAATGAGGTTCATATTCACATCTGTTCATGTGCAGAGTCCTCTCCTGGCTCCAGGGACAGGAACGGGTGGCCAAGTTTCCTCAGTCCTCAGCAGCTGTGGAAACATCCTCCCGAGGAGGAAAAGGACAATGGAAAACCATGCATTTGCTGAGATTTGTGACAACATTAAAAAAAAATCAGTGACAGGAGATGTACCTCAGCCCCAATGACAAATGACAGCCTGGGACCCTTTTTCTCCCACACTAATCTTTGAGGTCCTGTTTAGGGTGGACCATGCCCAAGTGTCTGCACAGGAGCCACACTGGGCTTCCTGTGGTGGGAGCCTATGGTTGGAATCAGAATTGTCAATAGCTATTCAAGGATATTTACAAGAGAAGAATGTGGGATGTTTAGCTGCTTCTGCCTCAGGCTTAAAAATAAAGCTCAGCACTGATCTTCCTCACTCTGGCTGAAACACTGTTGCCAGATACTCCTCCAGACCAGGAGCAGGTCCCCTGGCTCTGGTGCTCTGTGGTCTATGGGATCCTGTCTACATATGAGTGACTTGCAGGATAATAATTGTGATGGCTATTTCCATTCCGTTTGTAGGACAACTGAGAAAAACATGTGTGTATTACATTTTAGACATTGACTCAAGCTGACAGTTTCTTAAAATCTTAGGAACAAATTATACAATGCCTTATATTTTTATGTGAAAATTATTTTAATATGATGCCTCATTTTTCTCTGTCTTGATTTTTGTTTTGTGATCATGGTCACATTTTACAATTGGGAGTTTCTTTGTTCTGCGTATTTCTTGGAGGGTTGCCATGCTGACTCAGTCTGCATCCCTCCTGACTCCACCCACAGGAGGGAGCATCTCCAAGCCCTTCACAGCCTCTCTCCTCCCAGCCACAGTTCTGAAAGCACCTCTGTGTGCTGGTTCCAGCAGAAGCCACACTGTCCCCTCAGCCAGCTCTCTGTCTATCAACAGGGGTCCTGGTGTGCAAGCCTTGTTCTGTGGGAGCAGGTCTGGTTAGATTTATGACTCATAGTTGGGCTAAGGGCTGCAGATGCTGCACTCTTCTGTGGGCAAGACACTCACAGGACCTCCAAAGGGAAGGGACAAACACAAACCTCCCCTGTGGGGCCAGCACTCTGCTTAGAGGAGGGCCAAGCTGGGCTGAGGTGGAAATAGCTGGGAGCCAAGGAGGGGAGCAGGCAGACCCTTAGGAAGTGGCTGCCAGATCAAGACTTTGTCTCAGACAGTGTGTCAAGTAAATCTGAGCTACAAATATGAGATAAGGGACATTTCAGCCTTCCCCCATTTTCTCTTCTAAGGAACTGGTGTCCACCTCCCTATGCTGTAGTACTGCAGTGCTCAGCACTTTACCACTGTCCCAGACACATTGACACTTCCCCTTAACAAGTTTAGTTTTCCTTGAATATCTGGTGGTTCTTCTTTGCTGTTAAATCTTAGAAGAACCTCTCACTTCCCCTCTGTTTCTTTAGTCACTAAAAATCTAAGGGCAAAATCCTGTTGATGGTCAAATCAGAAATTGAAAACAAGGAAAACCACAGAATTCCAGAAACAAGTGCCATATATGTGGAGCTATGCATTCTTCAGGGAGATGAAATAATTTAAATCTCAGGGGGATGCCTCCACTGAAGGAAGCAAATGTGTGTCTCCAAAGAGGAAGACTGGGGAGAGCTGCGTCTGTGTGGCCTGTGACCTCGACTTCCTCCCCTGGACTGCTCACCAGCCATGTCCATTTCTCTTCAGCAGTGATGGTTTGTTGTCCTTGTGTGACTCCATATAAGGTGCACCCAGTGTCACCAAGGGGAGCTCCACCCCTCAGCCCCTTGGAAGAATCTCTGTACCTGCTCCATCTGTCCATTTGACTTCAGCAGGTACTGAGTGGTGGAAATGTCCATTCATTTACCGAAATCTGTGACTCAGCCATGGCTGTTCTCTCATGGACTCTCTCCCATGGTTTAATGAGCCCATTCTTCGGTTCCTTTCTCCATTTCAGCCATTAGTGTCCATCATGGAATAATTTGTCATTTGAGTGAAAACAATTTATTTCTTCAATCTTCTTTATTGGAGAGAAAGTTCAAATAGAATTGAATCTTAAAAATGCAGGCTCAGCTAGAGGAAGACAATTCCTAATACTAGATAAGCTGTAACCAGGAAGGTTTCATCTCCCTCACACAGAGTGCTTCATAGTCACATTGTTTATCCTCCTCAGTAATGTCACCTTGTCACTTGTAACCCCTGATATGATGTGGTGAGGAGAGGCATTCCTTCTGAAACATTCCCATAAACATATATAATGTGAATCTGATCAATAGGAAAAAACAAACAAACAAACAAACAAAAAACCAGAAAAACCTGGTCAGGGGGACATTCTGAAAGATAGCCTAGCAGTACACTTTGGAAGTGTCAAGGTCATGAAAGAAAAAAACAAACAAACTAACAACAACAACAACAACAACAAAAACATTACTGATGGTAGGAAAACAAAGACACATGACAACTAATCCCTGGCCCCCTCCCCCCAAAAAGAAAGGAATTTGAAATTAGGTCCAGGAACATAAAAATGGCATTAGTGGGGGGGGGAAATCACTGGGATGTAATCCAAGACTGGACTCCTCAGCAGCACTGTGTCCATGCTGATTGTCCCTTTGCATAATCATATGTGGTTTTGTGAAAAGGGAGCATGGAGGAGCTTGAGGAGAACGGGGAGATTTGTTTCCATGGTTTCATGTCTGATTGGCACCTAGTGACTGTGCGCAGTCATAGAGGAGTGTTTGGGGCCATAGCACAGGTGCAGTGTGCAGTGGTCACCTCAGGGAATCAGCAGGTCCCTCTCCTGCCCAGCCCTGTGTCTGCAGCCTCAGACTCCCTTCCTGTGGCTGCTTATAAAGCAGTAGAGTGTATGGGCTGAAGCCCTGCAGTGGACAGACCAGGAGCCCTTCACCTCCCTCTGGCTGACTATTGCTTCCCATCTTCTGGGTTTATATTTTAAATTTTCCACATCTAAAATTATTTCAGAATAAATTTAACTGTGCTATTGAGGGACCAGGAGCCTTTCTGAGTAACCCCCGCTCTCCTGGTGTTTCCTCCTCTCTCCACCTGCAATTCCTCTCTGAGACCCTGGTGTTTGCAGGGGTCCTTGTCCCATCATCTCATGTGTGGACTGATTTGTCAATCCTATTACTTACATAGAATGTTTGTAGACACTGCTATGCACACCTCTGAGTGCAAGCATCTCCAGATTGGAATTTGGAGTGTGCTTAGGGTTTGGTTTGTCTGTGATAGGAGAACACTGAGCCCAAACCCTGGTTTTCAATCCAGGTGCTGCTGAAGGAGCCTGGATCGTGCACATGCTGCGCTAGCATTCTGCACCCAGCTGCACCCAGCCCAATTCCAGTCTCATAGGTATTTGTGTGGTATGCCATGTTGCCCAGCCAGTCCCCTTCAGGGAGGCAATGACAGGCTTTAAACTCACTTGGAAGGGCACAGCCAGCCTTGCTGCCACAAGCAACTTGGTGCATCCTCTGAGCACAACAGATCAAGAAAACAAGCAGAAAACTGAAGATGAATCATTAAAACCATTAAAAATGGCTCTGTTCTTTGGAAATTATCTCAGGAATAAAGTAGATTGAGAAGTTCATTCCTTAAAGCCCTAGAGCTTAGGGTAAGAGTAGGGGAGTCTGTGTACCACAGTCTGGCTAGGCACAAAATCACGAGCCACTCAAGCAGGAACAAACTTTATTTTTGAAACTGCTGCCAATGCCCTGTATGCTCCTGGGGACGATTGCCGACCGACCCACTCGGTGTTCTCCCGGCACCCCTCAGGAAGTCCCTCCTCTGGGAATTCCCTCCTATCACACTTCCCCAACAAATGGGAACTCTCCAGGAGTCCTGTAGCAGGCCTAGGTGGACAGCAGGAGTCCAATATCTATATGAATGCAGATCTTAACATAATCATATCATCTCAATGGCTTGCTGGCATCACCTTTCAACCAAAAATGCCATGCATCATATTACTTGGCTGTGGCTCTTAGCATCTGTGGCCTGTCTTCTGGGACCCAACCTTCCACACCCAGCCCAGGGGATCTGCAGTATCCACAACAGGAGGGTAGCAGCACACTCAGGTAGCTGGTGATCATATGGGTGGACGTGGGTTGGGTGGACAGGGAGTGAGATCCCTCCAGATGATTCATGTGTATATCAGAGCAACATGTCAGAGTAAACAGGATAAGATTTCTAACACCACACATTACAGCTAAAATGCTGAAGGGGAGAACTGAGGGAAACCCATAAATTAACCAGTGAAAACTGACTCTCTGCAGACAGTCACAAAGCCATTGGCCAACTGTCACTGTGACCAAGGAACACTGAATCACAGTGGAATGAGGGATGTTGAAAGGAAAGTTAGAGCAGAATTCCAAACCCCTAAACAAACCTTAACTATAGAGGCAAATCAGCAAAAATGAAGAGCTGCCATTGGGCAAACAGAGAGCCCAACTTGAATCCCCAGAGGAAGCCCTGTAGAACTCCAGGAAATGACCACAGACAGGTCTAGAGGCCACAGAGAGCAAGGAAGGACTCAAGATGGTAAGGAAACAAGAGAGGCTATGGACACAAGGCAACATTGAATTTCACATGAAGTTCAAGTTCAAGAAGACACAAGCGATTGTGCTATATCTCAGAATAGAGACACCTTGGGAGGCTCTTGATGGGAAGAAGGCAGCAGGAGACAGAAAAAGAAATGCTATCTCCTGCAGCTCCTCCAGGGTCAGAACTCTACTTTAAAATCCATTCAGGTTCACACTAAGTGTCTGCCCTTTGCTCTGTGTGTTAAGTCACTAAAAGTAATCACACCCTGATGAACAAAGAAATAACATTTGCCACAGGATTATGGAAATTTGACATTATTAAAAAAATAAACTAATATGTTCATGGGAAAGTAATAAAAAATTGGAAATCTCCAAGGAAAAACAGGAAGAAACTGTAAATCATGTTCGTTCTCCCACTCAGAGAACCATGTTTTAACTTCCTAAGAGAGGACCTGCCATGTTAACTTGCTGATAGGACAGGTGTTCACTCACACCATTGGTCCTCCACCCCAGAGTACCCACCTGGGGATTTGGATGCTGCTCCCTGGGGAGTACCTTCCTGCAAGGCTGACATAAAAGCTCAGCTCTAACCTGGCCTTGACACATCAGGACTCCTCAGCTTAGTTTCTCAAAATGAGGCTCCCTGCTCAGCTCCTGGGGCTGCTGCTGCTCTGGATGCCTGGAGAGGACAGAGGGGATGAGGAGGGAAAAGGGGGAGGATGGTGAACCCTGGGAATCCACGTAGAGATGTGCTGGTCTTGCACTCCAGATGGGCCAGGTGAGGCTTACTAAGGAGATGTACTCTGGTGAAGACAGAGAAAGAGGGAAATGAAGTTGGGAGAATCTTAGAGAAAAAATAGACCTTAGCTAACTGGCTTCTGTTTTGAAATTGAACATTTGGGTGGAAGGAATCAAAATAATGCACATAAAAACTGATTCAAGCTCATGGAAAAAACAACTCATGAAAATGGCTAATGATGTACATAACCTTGCATATTAATGTCATTACTTCAGTATCAGTGGGCATATTGTGCTGACCCACACTCCCCTCTCCCTGCCCATCACTCCTGCACATCAAGCCTCCATCTCCTGCAGGTTCAGTCAGAGTCTCCTACACAGTGATGGAAACACCTATGTCTTTTGGGCTGTACAGAAGCCAGGCCAAGCTTCAGAAGGCCTAGTATGTGTCCACATATGTCTCTGGGGTCTCAGGCAGAGTCAGTGGCAGTGGATCAGGGACAGACTTCACATTGAAGATCCCCAGGGAGGAGCTGAGGATGCTGGAGTGCATTACTGTATCCAAGGGACTCATGCTCTTCCCACAGGGTGCAGGCCTGAACACAAACCTCCTGCTGGTGGCCCTGCTGTCACATGTGCTGTCCGGGGTGCATAGAAGATGAGACACCAGGGCTCCTAACTCCTGAATCCTGTACCAAATGCTCACAGAAAATTTTCTGTGACACAAACTTGTCCCTCCTGATACTTCTGTTTTCTGAGAACTCTGACCTAGAATTTAGGTCCTCTGGTCCTCATTTTTTCTGTTCCTTACAGAAGAGGAGACATTATTCTGAAGCAGGACAAGCTGAACTCATTGCTCTGCTCCTGTGGGTGGCACAGGACCCAACCACTAACCTGAGCTTTGGTTTGGATAAATGTCCCCCCCCCCAAGATCCATGAGATAAAGCTGGGCTTCCTGCCAAGGGCATTGGGACATGGTTTCCATTTTTAGGAGGAGAAGGCTTGGGGATTTTCTGGTTGAGGGGCACAACCCCTCTCTCCTTTTCAACCTGTCTGGTGCATGACCCTGGCATTGTTTGGAGTGAGTTTGAAGGTTCTCTCAAGGGCACCTTCAGCTTAGAATTTACCCTTAATTATGAATATAATTAATTGTGGCTATCTACATCCATGACTCAGATTCCCATAAGGAGAGGAAGGTTTCAGTCATGACATCGGCTGTGTCCTCAGGGCTCCATGCAGACGTGCTATGGAAGGGCAGTTGCTCAGTCAAAGCATACCTCATGCTCCAAGTCTGACCCTCCTGGAATCCTCCAGGGATGTCACCAAGCTCCACCACCTTTCTTCTGGAAGAGCAGTGCTGGGTCATTGGATATCATTGGGAGGTGTTTCTGCAGGTGAAAGAACAAACACAGTGCCTCAGAGGAGTAGCAGTCATGACCAGGACCCTGGGCTTCATGCATCATGAGGTGCCACTGCTCTCCGTAGTTGTGAGGGTTTTTGTTGGGGGATGTGTCACTGTGGTCTCCTGGCCACTCAATGCAGTAATAAGTGCCAGCATCATTTGTCTCCACGTTGCTAATGGTGAGGGTAAAATCTGATCCTGAATGAATGCCACTGAACTGTGCTGGGACTCCTGAAGGTAGGGTGGATGTGCCATTTACCAGGAGTTTAGGGGCCTGGCCTGGTTTCTGCTGGTACCAAGAAAACTTGGAGTTCTCCTTGGGGTTGGTTGTGCAGGTGATGATGGTTTTTTCCTAGGATAGACAGCATATCTAGACCACAATGCATACAACTGATACATAGTCCAGGCAAGTTCTGCAAGCAGTTCAAAGTAGAGGAATCCATTAATACGTCCATTTCCTTCCAAAGCAAATCGACTTTTTGATTGAGCATCACTTGTTGAGTTACATTATTCATTGATGCATCAGTTTATACGGTATATTGTGATAGCTATTGCAGAAGCTGTAGTTTGGTTTTATCTTTGTCTTCACTGGCACTGGGATGAAGATAGGAATTCTGGCAATGATGGCTAGAGAAAAAATTATGTAACATTCCAGCAGGCACTAAAATAAAGAAATTTTCTGAACAATTTACATTATCCTGAACAGAATTATTAAATATAATGAAAAGGAAAGGTGAAAGTAAACAAATAGATTTGTTAAACTCCTTTTTTGTTCACATATTAAAACAATCCTCAACAGCTGTTTACCGAATTTAAATTAAACCATTTAAATCACGTGAATAAGAAAAAAAAATTTGGATCCATTTTTTCATGAGCGCTCATCATATATGATATATGCACATATGCACATACAAATATACAACACAAAACACAAGTGTGCACACATAATATAATACATACAACACATAACATAATAGTAAAGGCCTTGTAACTTTTTACAGGTGAAATCTCCATTGCAATGTTTAAAAACTCCATAGTCAAAAAATAGAACTGATCAGCAAAACATTAACCTAGGTCTTTATGAGCTCAAAAAACAAAATAGAACTTCATGATGTGGGAAAGGGCAATAATAAAATAGATATTGAAAAAAGCATCCTGGTTTCATTAGCCTCCAGGTGTGGGAGAACCACTATCACAGATGTAAGGATAGCCAAACTGGAGTTCTGGATATCAGCTGTTATGGATTTGAGCCAAATCATCTTCTTTTTGGTCTGTAGAAATAGCTTTAGTTAATTTCTCTGGAATCCAAATCAGCTGCTCTTCTCCCTGAGGAAACACACAAACAGACCCCTGACTCCAGATAATCACTGGGTCAGGACCTTTTCATTGTCCTTTTAGAATATCATTCCAAAGTACCTTGGGCTTATATACATTTTTTAGACACATATGCCTTTCCACAGCACTAAGCCCTGATGAATCCAAATTTTAAAAGTTTAGAGTAAAAAGGGTTATTTTAAGTTTATCTTTGGGGGATATCTACCCCTTCCCAATTCCCTCTTTTTTCTTTAATAAGTACATTTTAATAGTTTGATGAGCTCTTTTAACTATGCCTTGTCCCAGTGGATTGTATGGGATTCCTGTTATATGAGTAATGCCAAATGATGAGCAAAATTGTTTAAAAGAGGTAGAAGTATAACCAGGACCATTATCTGTTTTTAACTGTTTTGGAACGCCCACAGTGGCAAAATTTTGTAAGCAATGAGCTACAATATCTTTAGTTTTTCTCCAGCATGAAGGGAGCCCATCAAAAATCCAGAAGAAGTATCAACTGTAACATGCAAATATTTTAATTTTCCAAATTCTGGCAAGTGTGTGACGTCCATCTGCTGAATATGGTTAGGTGTCAGTCCTCTAGGATTGACTCCAAGATTAACTTGTGGTAAAAAGGTCACACAATTTTGACATTGTTTTATTATTTGTATAGCTTGTTCCTTAGTTATTTTAAAATGCTTTTGTAAAGTATTAGCATTGACATGGAACCTTTCATGAAAATTTGTAACTTCTTCTATTGTAGAGAAAATATGTATGTCATATGTAGTTTTATCTGATAAATCCTTGTCCAAACTAAGGGCTCCAGGTAATTCTGTATGTGCCCTGATATATCCTATAAAGAATGGATATTTTCTGTCCCAGATTAGACTTTGTATAGTGGAAAACAAAGAGAAAACAGTAGAGGAAGGGGAAATCCTACCAGCATCTTCAAGGGATACTATAGCATTAACTATATACTGACTATCGGAAAATAAATTAAATACAGAATCTTTAAACATCACAAAAGCTTGTAATACTGCATTAAGCTCTACCTTTTGAGCTGATTGTTTGGGTATTAAAAATGTAAAAGTTTGATCAGGGGTAACTATTGCTGTTGTACCATTATTTGGCCCATCAGTGAATATATTTGGAGCATTCATGATAGGTGTTTTCCTTGCCATTTTTGGAAAGACTACAGGATGCGAAGACCAAAAAGACAACAAAGGATTAGATGGTAAGTGGTTATCAAATGAAACATTAGATTTGCACATGATTACTGCCCGAGTATTTAACTCATTAGCTAACTCATCAATTTGATTAATAGTGCCTGTGAGAGGTGGGGGCTCTCTGGGGAGGCATATGCAAAGCAGATTCAGCTGGGCCCTAGAGAAGAGGGCCACTGAGCAGACATCTGTTACACTCCTCCTCCTCAGCCACACATTCAGATCAACCTTGCAGGACTTCCTGGACTCAGAATAACACAATGCTGTGTGGGCTGCCAGCCTGGCCAGGGAGCTGACAGGACACCACTTCTGCCCCAAGCTAGCTCCTCAATGAAGAGGACCATGGGAAGCCAGGGCTGGTCAGGGATGAGGCTGGAAAATCACAGAGAGCTGAGAGTTCAGGAAACAAGGAATGCCATCTCAGAGGGTTTATGGGTAGAGTGGCCCAGTATCCTGTGACTCTGTCCTTATTTTAAAGCAGGAGTCAGGTAAGAGAGTGTGATTTTGAGTGTCATAATTTCATTATTCGGACATAGTCAGAGCAAAACCTTTGCTATTTTCAAGAGTTGCTCAGGGCAGACTTGGAAGGGCCTGTACCCGATGCACCAAGTCTCACCTGGCTACTCCTAGAAATGTCCTCTTTCATTCTCCCAAATGGTTTCCCAGTCAAATATCCTTCAGTTATCATTTTTTCCTTTGAAATATACAATTACAAATTATATGAGTCAAGAAAGATTTTGCAGAAAAAAAATATCTTCACTTCTAAAGCTGTCTCTGACCTGTTCTCACTTCCCTTCTTGATATAAATAACAAATGACTTCTGCCCTACATCTGCTGTGGGAGTAGCCTCTGTTTTTCCACTCAATCCTAGAGGAAGCAAAGTATTTTGGGTACTTTTAAACTCTGCAGACTTACATGGATTTCATGCACATATGAAAATTAAGGAAGGCCCTCTGAACCCCAAGACCTGGCTTAGTGATAGCCCTAAAGTATTTGGACCTGCCATGTGCTGCATCTAATTGGAAACCAGTGCACGTTTCTGCACATCAGTGCCATCTGGACCTAAGCTGAAAGACTCTACAGAGACAGATCTCACAGGGAATAGGCTCAGCTGGGTTTGTCCACAGGAAGGCAAGCAAAATCCTGTGTGCTGTGTTTCTCAGTTCCACGGCTGGTTCAGAGAGATCCTTGGACTCCAGGGAAAGCCCCTGTGTTCCCTGGGTCAGCAGCAGAGAAGTTCCTCCCTTTCACAGGAGCCTGATGATGCTTCCCCTCTGGGGCCAATGACTCCCAAACATGAGCCCACAAGGGGAACTCTGGATGGACAGTCCTTGTCCTTAGCAGGAGGACAGTGTCAAATAAGCCAGCTGTCAGCAAAGCAGCAGTGAGGTGGGAACACAGGTCCTCCATCATTGCTGGGAATGATAGGGACAGAGAACCTCAAGCAAGTGCATAGCCCTATGAGGGCAGGGACAGCTGTCCTCAGAGGGATCCAGGTGCTTCCCAGCTGGAAGGGAAGAATTCTAGAAACTACCTAATTCCACCTCTCAGTTTTATAGGCAAAATGTCCAGGGCACGGAGAATGATTGGCTGTGCATCTCCTGACCAACCTACGAGGACACAAAATTTTCACTACAATTTATTATTTTTTCTGGATCCCTGCAAAACTGACATCTCCTTGTGAAAGCTCTCCACTTTGTCACTGAAGAGACCATGGAGGTGACTCCTGGCCATGCTCTTCCTTTAGTAATTGGACTGTGAAAGCTGATCTTATTTAGAAGGGAAAGAGAACTGAGAGGTGCCTTTCCAGCAGAGCTCAGTCTCCATGCCTAACCAGGACCTTCCACTAAACATTCTCTCTCTTTCTGTGATGCCTGTGTTCTCTGTTTCAATTTTTAGAAATATTTAATACATTTTAAATTTTCAAAACACCTTTTAAGTGGAAAAGGGTGTCAAGCAGGCTTCCTGTAATTCAGGGAAATGGGGTTTGGTGCAGAGGTTGAGGTCTCCGCCTCCATCACTTTGTTCTTGTGCACAGGTTGTTTGAAACAAGGTGTTTTCCACATGTTTATCACAGCATCAGTGCCCCAAAGAAGGATTAGTAACAAACCACAGAGAGAGAATGAGGACACCCATTCTGTCATAACTTGGGAGCTCTGTCATTTTCTCCCATTTGGATGGCTGAACTGGCCACTTCCACAGTGAAATATATTCTTCAGAAAAATGCAAAGATGTAACTTCAGCATTCCCCAAAAGAAGAGGCTATAATGGCTTCACCCCACAGTTCTTCACCCTGGGAGTACAGCTGCTCTGTGCTGAGTGACTTGGTCCTGGGGCAGGGGTTGTCTCTCCATAGTAGTTCCTCACTGACAGGAAACCACTCTGTAAGGAATGTTTCTCCAGGCCCCTGCATAGTGCTCAGAAGCCCAGGAGCTTCCTTCCCAGGATCAATGCTCCACTCAGGAGTTCTGTGTCATCATTAGCAAACTTTACACTTTTCACAAAATCTGGGCTCTCTGGGGACCTCATCCCAGCTGCACATCTGCACTTTCTTCTTGTCCAGAAGCCAAACACCCTTGAAAAAAATTCACCATGGCACCTCTGCAGAAAAGGACAGAGGTTCTGTTGCAGACACCACCCTAGACCTTGCTCTGAGGGGGAAGCAGATGGCCCAAGGAGCTGAAGGTGTTTTGTTGCAGTCTGTAGCACCATGTGGGTGGAGAGCTGTCTCACTGCTGACAGTAGTAGATTGTGACATCTTCAGACTCCATGCTGCTGACGGTGAGTGAGTAGGAGGTCACAGACCCACTGCCACTGAAGCGTTCTGGGACTCTGGAAGCCAGAGTGGATGTTCTATAGATCTGTAGCTTGGAGAGGCCACCAGCTTCTGTTGTTACTAGTGCAAGTAGCTGGTGCTTATACTGGAGCTGGCTGTGCAGGTCATAGTGACTCTCTCCCCTTGGGAAGCATCCAGGGACCCTGGAGACTGTGTGAGCACAATTTCTCCACTGGACACTATGCTCATATAGGAGAGGTGAAAAGAAAGAGAAATTAGCATTATTAATTATTATTAATTATTAATTATTATTAATTATTAGAAATTAGACACATGGATGTCTTCATACCAGACAAGGTGCAGAAACAACTAAGACAAAAACCCTGACACAGGATCCAATTAACTCATGTGGGAAGTGGACTCTGGGTCCTGAGCTTTCTCTTTCTTACCTGTGACACTGAGCAGCAGGGAGCTGACAATCTGAGCCTGAAGGTCCATAATGTTGTC
Source organism: Marmota marmota marmota (assembly GCF_001458135.2). Classification (NCBI taxonomy): domain Eukaryota; kingdom Metazoa; phylum Chordata; class Mammalia; order Rodentia; family Sciuridae; genus Marmota; species Marmota marmota. Next base: position 726,176 of record NW_026004437.1, on the reverse strand, counting down.
TGAGCTGAACACTCCTCTTCCCCCAGGGACCCCTTAAATTGACTCACAGTACTGTGGTCTCTGAGAGAAAACATGTAAATCAGCAGGGTGGGCGGGGCAGCGCTGGCCCATAGAGCACTTGGTCCTCCCACTGCAGAAGCTGAGGTGGTCTAGGAACAGGACCCAAGTTTGTCCTGAGCTCCTGTCCAGAGTCCTCCTGTGTTTCTGGGCTTCATCTGACCTAGTGAACAAGGAAGCCCTCCTGTCCCTGGGTTTCTCCTGTCTGCAGCAGGTCAGTGTACTCTGTGAGAAGGAGTTGCTCAGGAGGACCACATGGACTGTCCATCAGAGTGTCTCAGGCCACACCCTGCCTCTACTCTCCTTGCTTGTGGCTCCAAGACCTTTCCCATTCCTCATGGCCTCCTAGATGGCTGAACTCCTGTGTGAGCTGGATCTCACATCCTCAGGGAGATGGCCATGAAGCCAGGCAGGGATTCCAGACAGAGAAGGAAAGCCCAGTGAGGAGCAGCAGGGACCCTGTCCCACTGAAGGGACTCAGCTCTCAATTGTGTAAGACTGATGACATTTCTACTTCAAGTATGTGATTGAATTCCCCAATGATGTCCTGACTCTGTGCTTTGTTTATTTAAACATTTTAAAATTCTTCACTTTTATAATACTACCCAATTTTTCTAGATATTCTTGAGTCACTTTCAATTATTTATCTCTTTCTGAGAGTTTTTGTATTCCATTTAAGTTGCATAATTTGACAATAATGGCATAATATTTTCACATTCTCATATAATCTAAATTTCTGAAGATTAGTGAACAGTTATGACACTGACTTTCGTCATCTGTGCCTTCCCTCTTTTTTCTACATGAATTTTTGTAAGGATCTCCAAAGTTTTTGATCTTCCCAGGAAATCTCCATTTGGTGTCATTGATTTTCTGGTTTTCTTTCATTTATCTATCTTATACTTTATATTATTTTCTTCTATCTGCTTGCTGTAGATTTCTCTTTCTTCTCCTAGTTTCTACAGGTACATAATTGATTTTAGATATTTTTTTGTTATCAGTACCAGTACAGGATATGAAAGGTTCATATTTGTAAATTTATGTATTTCTTTATTCACTACAAATTTGCCACTTTGATAGAGGGGCAGCTTGGCCATTTCCTCACTTGGGAAGCAACAGCAGGAGCTGGAGAAGCTGGACTGAGGAAGCCATCCTGAGGTTCCTATGAGCTGTGAAGTTCATCCCATCACCAGGGGAAGCTCCCACGTGGGACAGCTCAGTACAGGGGCCATTTGGCAGAGAGGGGAACAAAACATCCAAAGCCCTAATACTATGTCAGTTGAAGGGGATACCCCGAGAGGTCCCATGGTACAGATCCCTTTTTCTCACAAATATCACCAACCATCCTCTCGAGGTGGTGGAGCTATGACCGGCTTCCAGCCCAAACAGTATCACCAAAGTGGAGAGACTTTTCAGATGTAGTGAGGATGATTGATAAATTGGTATGAGTTGACGAGAGGGAGGTCTTCTGTAAAGACTTGACTTGGTGCTTTGTTATGAACTAAGAAAACATTAATACACCAACAAAAGCTCATAAGTAGACAGACAAATTTAGAAATTGATATGAATCTTATTAGACTAAAATGTTGCAAAGCACAACTAAGAGTAGCTCTGCTCCCTTTGTGGGGATACAGTATCCTAAGGAAAGCCAGACCAATGGTACAGAATAGAGGACACAGTGTCAAACCCACATGAATGTAATTATCTCATACTAGACAAAGGCACCAAAAACATACATGGGAGACAAGACAATCTCTTCAACAAATGTTGCTGAGAAAATTGGAAAGCTATATGCAGCAAAATGAAATCAAGCTCCTAACTCTCAACATGCACAAAACTCAACTCAAAATGGATCAAGGACCTAGGAATTAGACCAGAGACCCTGTGCCTAATAGAAGAAAAAGTAGGCCCAAATCTTCATCATATCAGATCAGACACCACTTCCTTAACAAGACTCCTAAAGTGCAAGAAATAAAATCAAGAATCAATAAATGGGATGGATTCAAACTAAAAAGCTTCTTCTCAGCAAAATAAATAGTGAGGTGAAGAGAGAGCCTACAGAATGGGAGCAATTTTTTACCACATGCACATCAGATAGAGCACTAATCTCTAGGAAATATAAAGAACTCAAAAAAGTAACACCAAATTAGTAATAATAATAATATCCCAATCATTAATAGGGTAAGGAACTGAAGAAGAAATATAATCGATCTCAGAAGAAATACAGTTGATCAACAAATATATGCAAAAATGTTCAACATCTCTAGCAATTACAGAAATGCAAATTGAAACTACTCTAATATTTTATCTCACTCCAGTTAGAATGGCAGGTAGCAAGAATACAAGCAACAATATGTGTTGGCGAGGATGTGGGGGAAAAGGCACACACTTTACATTGCTCATGGTATGGCAAATCGGTGCAACCAATCTGAAAAGCACTATAGATATTTCTTAGGAAACTTGGAATGGAACTACCATTTGAACCAGCTATCCCTCTCCTTGGTTTATACTCAAAGGACTTAAAAAGAGCATACTACAGTGACAATGCTATAAATACTATAAACATTGATACCAAATCAATGTCTATAGGAGCACAATTCACAGTAGCTAAGCTGTGGAACCAAACTAGAAGTCCTTCAACAGATGAATGGATAAAGAAACTTGGTATATATACACAATGGAATATTACTCAGAATTAGAAGAGAATAAAATTATGGCTTTTCAGGTAAATGGATAGAGTTGGAGAATATCATGCTAAGCAAAATATACCAATCCTGAAAAACCAAAGGCCAAATGTTTTCTCTCATAAGTGGATGCTGCTCCATAATGCAGGGGGTGGGGTGCATGAGATAAATGGAGGAACTTTGGATTTGGAAAATAGGAGGGAAAGGAATGAAGGGGGCCTGGAGGTAGGAAAGATGATGAATGAAAAGAACATCACTATCCTGGTTGCATGTACGATTGTAAGAATGGTTGACTCCACTTTGTGTATAACCAGAGTATACCATTTTTGTACTATGAATTTAAGAGCATTGTGCTGTCATATATAACTAATTAGAACAAATAAATGAAATTTTTAAAAAATAATGTCCATTGCAGAGGAGCAAGGGCTATATTCAAAGACAAGATGAGCCACTGTTACAAAGCTTCATCCACAGCTAAGTCATATCCAACCTGGTGACTTTGACCTGTAGTTCTCAACCCTGAATCAGACCACCTATGTTGGGAACAGACCTTTGCCATTCATGAACCCTGTGGATGGAGTATTTAAAAAGCCCTTTGTCTCACAAGGACACATGTGAGGACTTCCTTCCCCAGGGTCTATACCAGCCTCCAGAGTCTCAGGAGGCCCTGAAGAGACATGGCACTCTCCAGTTTCTCTCCCCACCTGAAACCCCAAACTAGGACAATGCATTATTAATATCACCCGTAGTTAAGAGGAGGAAGTTTCCATGCATTATCTAGAGTGCTATAGGTATCTTCTCAGGATGTGAATCAAAGGTTATGCTTGTTTTCTCAGTGTGACAGTTGTAGGGCATACTTGGAACATTTGGCAGGGTGGATTGGCATGAGTTTCAATTTGGGTGTCACCAGGTGAGACGCAGACACTGGGGTATGGGAATTGACTCTTGTACATCACAGCACCTAAGTTTTTTTGAAGGAATAAATATAGTTTTGCAAATGTGTATTGTCTATGGCCACAAAAATATGAAAATAATGGAAATCCTATTGGCCATATTCTATTGTTAGGTCATATTCAGGAATGGATAGGTAATAATGAATCCCACCATTGTGTATAATTATAATACACCAATAAAATATGGAATAAAAGCAAACTGTAACTGGTAATTTAAAATCTGTCATTTCATCTAACAGATACAGTTATTAGATATTATTCATAAAAATTGTGTAATAAGAGTTGAGCCTAGAATTACAAAATTATAAAAGTTTGGCAGTTCTATGCCCTTAGGTCCTTCCATAAGATGACTACTTTTGTCTTTTCTTTTTATTTTTGAATTTCAAAAGATAACACGGTAAGTTAACTAAATTGGGAGTTGGGGAATGTATACAAGAAATAAAGGAATTCCACCTCTTGGGTCCCCTTCTTCCTCCGGGAGAAGTCTTTTCTGCTGTCCTTTAATAAACTTCTAATTTCTACTCTGACCTTGCCTTGGCGTGCTTCTTTGGTGTTATTCTTCAACATTTGGGAAGCAAGGACTCGTCACCGGTCAACAGCAGTAACATATTGGAGGTCCCAGACCAAGATTCTACACCGAGGTAAGTGCACGCACCCCATTTCTGTTTGAGATGCATCTTTCTCTCTCTTTCTTTCTGGAGGGTAAGGAGGTGGGCACCCGACGGCTACTTAAATGCAATTAGTGCAGCTGCCACTCTTCAAGACTTGGGTGAGAGGTTTCCCGGCCTAGGCAGCTCTCAATCACCTGTTCAATACAGAGCAGGCATGTTGGGTTCTGTCAAAGCCACTTCCAACTTTTCTGTCTGGGCCCGGAGAGCAATTGGCGTGAGTACACAATGTCCCGAATCCCGATCTGCCCGATCTGCGTGGAGGTGGAGGAAGGAGTTTGGAACAACTGCGGAATTCCAGTCTGGGCTACACTCAGACATATTCCTAAGTTTCCTTTCTCTTGAGCCCCCTCCCGACAGCCCTCAGGGGTATCTAGGGTGATTGGTAGATGAATGGCACTGAGGGAAAGCCCCAATCACATTTGCCTCCGTATGGGCTACGCAACACTCCCAACCCCGCATCCATTCCCTCCTGGATGCTCCCCTTCCTTCGCAGGTCAGAAATGTTAGCAATTCAGGTTGCAGGACTCAGAAAGGCATGAGCTAATTAGTAAAATCTGCCCAGGTTCTCTAAGATGCATAGGTAAATTTCACTAGTCTGTTTTATCGCCCCAATGTTTAAAATGTGCTGTGGCAATTCCTTTAGTCTGCAGAGCAAAGGCAATGAAAGAGCACACGATTCTCTTTTGCAATGGGTTTTTAGTGGCTGGGAGGGTAAGCAGTAATGCCCTTAAGTCTGAATCCTCCCAGGGTCTCTGGCACAGGGCAAACTGAGACCCTAGCACTTTGCTAAAGGGGACCAGAAACCCCTTGGCAAAGCAAGGTGAGAGACGGGTTTTCTGGAC
>NW_026004437.1:707902-720889 GCF_001458135.2 Marmota marmota marmota | reverse complement strand
TGTGAAAACATCTGGTCCACTCATGGGGAAATCTATGGTGCCACTGATGTAAGAGTCATAATTAAATGGAAGTTCAAAACCTGGAGAGATTTTTTTTTCTTATCTGGTCTGTTTTAAAGGTTATTATAGATTGTTTCTTGGGGATAATCTAGGCTAAATATGTGTCTAAAAGATGATGTTTCATTGTAACATCTGGTATCTAAATGAGTTTGAAGCATTGCATAATCTTGCAGTTAAAAGTTGGTTAGGTAATTGTTTAGTTTGTGATTTTAGATAATTCATGCCAGAGAACTTAAATACTTAGGATAGAAAATTAAAAGAACTCTACTCCCAAGTTGGCAAGTAACTCCCAATCATTTAGTTTTATTTTTTCATCAATTTTGAACTGGGTAGCCTGAAAAGATTTCACTAGGTATACCAGTGCATTAATTTGGGCAAGGATAGTAAATTATGATTTGGTATCTGTTCCTCTCAGTGTGTAAGACTTAAGAAAGAAAAGTGATTAAATAACAACAGTCTTGGAAATTTTTAAAGCTTAATTTTGGATATACATGGTAGTGTGTGGTTCTCTTTTGAAATTTTTTTTCAGGTGATTTAATGTAACTTAGTACTACTTTAGGAACTTCAGAACAAAGGAAGTAGCTTAATGATCCTGAAGGAATTTCTTCTGATGGTGGCTTTTATATTATCAAGAAAGATCCTATTTTCAGTTTTGTGTGAGCAAATTTTACTAGTGTATAAAGATGTAAAGGTATGAATTTTTGAGAATTGTGTCTTAAACTTGTATCATAATTTTCAACATCCAAACCTGAAAATTGTGACTTTAGGGTTAAAATGCCTTAGGCATGAGGCTTCTCCTCAGAATTCCAGTTTTTCTTGCTCCTCCCAGACCTCAGCCAGGACTTAAGTTGATATGCAAATAGAAGAAGCCTGGAGCACTCAGTAGGAGACAGATCTGAGGCCCAAGAAAAAAAAGAATAAAAGTGTCTTTTTATGGGAACTCAAACTAGATTAAACCAAAGAGTAAATTGTATGGCATTTACTAATTACTGGCCGGTCAATTTTTTCTAGGACTTTTGCCTTTTCTTAGATTCTGTATTTTTTTGAGCCCATGATTTTGATCCTACAGACAAGTTAATGTTTTTCTGATAAGTTCTATTTTTGATCAACTGAATTTTTTTTAACATTGAAATGAGATTTCACCTGAGAAAGCTACAAGGCCTTTACTATTGTGTTGTGTTACACTTGTGTTACGTGTTGTATGTCAGTATGTCTGTATGTGTGTATGTCCATATATCATGCAGTGATATGACAATTGACAGATGAGGAGCGCTCATGAAAAATTTTTTAAAAAAGGATCCAAATATCTTTGATTCACGTGATTCAAATAGCTCAGTATAAATTTGGTAAATAGATAAAAAAAGAGATTTTAAATTAAGCTTATAAGTTTTTCTAGGTGTTCAAACAAGGCCCTAATAAAATGTTAAATCTGCTTAAATTCAAAATTTACAAGTATTGTTTCAAAATGTGAACAGAAGGAGGTTAACAGATAAAAAAGAGAAACTAGAAGGTTCTAGGTATGGATTTAATAGAGGGAAAATGTGTTTCTGGATAAGAGTCTATATGATTAAGTAATTAAGAGGGTTTAAGTAAATGATATAAAGAAGGTCTGTGTAAGTTGCTTATAAGTGTAAGTTTTTGAGCAAGTAATCTTAAAGAAATTAAACAGCTGGTATGTTATTTCTTTAAAAGATAAACTTGGTTAATATAAAAACATCAATGTAATTGGTGCTATTAATGTGTTCATATCTTCCAGGTATACAAGTCTGTAAGGTAGAAGCTTTAGAAAGAGCATTATATCAAGCTGGTGTTCTAAAATTGTATAGTAATTTTAGGCTTAAAAGAAAAACATGTTGGAAATTTATTTATATCATTTGTGTTCTATAACTGTACTTATTATCAATAAGTTATGTAAAGTTCCATGTTACTTTTTACACTGAGATGCAATTTAAATGTATTTTTAAGTTAAGGAGAGCCTAATCTATGTAAAGGTTTTATTGCAAAACACAAAAGTACTTTGCTACTTTTCTACAAAAGGTTAAAAGCTTTCAGCCTTTCTTTAATTCATGTTTTAGATGTGATATTATGTTGTGTTTGCTCAAGTTCACAACAATTTATGTAGGCTTTATAAAATGATGTCTAAAAAGCAAAGATCAGCTTCAGAGCTATAGTATTTAAGATTCATGAAGAGCCTTGCCTTACCTGAGATAAGACTCTATGTCCCATCTCACTACATGTGAGAATGACTACAAAAGAAGTAGGCCAGATTTCAGTACATTTAAAGTTGTGTCCAAAAGTTGGTTTTTGTTATGATTGCCAGGATCTCAAACAGAGGATATACTCCACCAAAATTCAAGGTAGCTATTATATGAACTAAATGTTTTTACTCTTGATAATTTTATTTTGTAGTTTTCTTATAAATAATTTAAGATTGCCTGTTAATGTTTTACAGAGGTACTGATTTAAGAACACACAACCTGGGTTAATTTAAGATAAGGAGTTATCACCTACAGGATAGAGAGATAGACATTAAAGCCCAGTACTCTTAATATACGGCTGTTGAAATTTATTTGTTGGATGTTTAAGATTAAGTTTTAAAATTAAAGTTAAATTAAAAGGGCCAAGAAAACCAATATTTGGCTCTTGCCTTCTGAGTCAGTCTGAATCAGGGAATAGGGGACTTCTCCAAAGACCTTTGCAACTCTGGGCCAGATAACCTCCCAATCAGGGAGATTAATGAGACCAGTGGAGGACAGAAAGCCAATCAGTGCATTTGCTATGAAGAGGAGGGTCATCAGAAAAGGGAGACATCCCTGATGCTTCCAAGGGAAGCCACATGGTCAAGCAAGGCCTGGACCCATCCTACCACAAATGGCACTAGCAGAACTGAGAAGCTGCTGTAAGTTCCCCGAGGACTCCCAGGGGAACTCAGCTGACTGTTAACAATAGATATAAACAAAAGTCAGTTTGACTTGCTTCATCTTAAACACTTAGCAAAGACAGTCAAAGCCAAAACACAGCTATTCCTGGGCATTTTAAATAATAATAATAGTTAAATGTAACTTCCATAAATAAGTAAACTGGAGGCTACAAAAGAGATTCTCAGACAGGAATGCCTGATAACTATCAAAAGGAACTGCCAGAGTAGTTTTTAGTTTAAGGCCTTTATTTCTAACCTACACAGGTAGGCATGGTGTTTACTAATATGATCATCCAGCCCTAATAACAGAATTAAGGTCTCTCTATTAGACACAGAGGTCATACTAATAAAAGGATTTTGCAAGATCAAATGACATTAAAGGACATCTGTAACCCTAAAAGTTAAATGTTGTGTTTACATCCCTGACAATTCTGGCAATGTGACAAATATCCTTAAGGAAGTACATGCTCAGATAGAAGCCATGTCCTCAGCAACTTTGTCATGGAAACAATAGCTTAGCTCCTGGTTCTTGGGACTTCCTGGTGGAAAACATTGTTAGTCTTTGTCTTTGCCATCATACTCATTGGCATATTCCTGTGCTATGGGATTTATTGCTGCATCAATATGGTTCCAGTACTAATGAATTCTTGTTTCTCTTATAGACTACCCATCACTCAAATGGCCTTCCAGTCTATTACTTCTCAATCAGACTTCTATCATGGACCACTCGATAGACCCGATTTTTAAAGGGGGACTCTAAACTGCTTGCCCCACACCATCCCTTTTCAGCCTGAAGAAGCCAGAAAGATCTTCTTCGGCCCCCTTCCTTACAGCAGTAAGGAGTTCCCAAATTAGAGGGGAGAATGAAGCCAGATTTAAAGTTAGGTAGTCAGTGTAGTTAGGTAAATTGGGTATAACACCGGAGTGAAATCTAAAATGGAGGCCATGTTGAATGAATTCCGGGAAATGCAGGACAACTCATGGAATGTTAATGAAGTCCTGAAAAGGCCCTAGGCCAAAGTCCATCCCAAAGGAATGTTAATGAAAGCCCCAGCAGATTTGAAGATAGCCCATCCCAAAGAAGTGTTAATGAAGTCTTTCCTGTTCAAACTACTTCTTTGGCCCACCTGTGTCCCACCCCTCCGGCCTTCCCACCTACATTCCATCACTGAAAGAACTATAAAAAGGGGAGACAACAGCCCTTCCAAGGATTCCACCTCCTGGGTCCCCTTGTTCCTCAGGGAGAAGTCTTTTCTGCTGTCCTTTAATAAACTTCTAATTTCTACTCTGAAAAAAAAAAAAGAATTAAAGAGATCGGTGGTCAATGATAAAAGCATGACACCCCATCTCCTGAAGATGCCAGGTCTGGCCCCATCTCCACTCCATAGATGTCTGCTATCTCTGTTCTGTTCCTGAAGTCAAACTTGCTCTCTGTATTTGTCTGACTCTTTCAGGTGCTTCATCTTCCACAACAGAGGAAGAGGCCACCAAGAGACTGCGGCTCATGCAACAGCAAAAGGGGTTTATTGAGGATCCAATCCAGCGTGCTGGGGCTCTGTGCTCACTCAAGAAGGGAGAGCAGCCCAGAGCCCCGAGCAGGGGTTGAGCAGTGCTTAAGTACACTTTTTTGGGAAGGGTGGGGACTTTACATACATCACAGTCTCCTTTAACAAATCATCATATACCGCGGGAAAATCAAACAACAATTCCTAAACATGATTAGTTCATTCATTGGCGGGAACAGGTCGGGCGGGAGTGATAGGTGAGTTCTAAGGGGGGAGGTACATTCAAACTGATTGGTTTAGGCCCTGCAATGCCTACGTGCAAGGCCGCACAGGGTCCTAGGTTATTAAACAACCAGATGGTCAGGGGGAATATTTACTGGGCAGTTCCGGGTATTGTCCTAACAGCTACAGGAATTTCAGGTTTTTGGGTGTAGCATAGGAACTTAACAATACCTGGTCCTTTACTTTTTAACTCAGGCCTTGAAGCTTAGAAACTTTACAATATCCGGTCTTTTACATTTTAACTTCAATTTCTTTTACCCTTACAATTCTAAGACTAGTATCAAGGGGAGGGTCGTGCTTGTCAGGTTGTGGTCAAGAGAGATCACAAAGTTATGTAGAAAGTACCCAGGGACTGGACTGTGGGGACACTTGGCCCATTGTGAACAGAGCCCCAGCAGCCATGAGCAGGACACTAGACACAGCCCCCAAGCCTTAGGACTCTTCATGGGACAGGATCTCTGCTGCTTGCCCAGTGATGCTGAGGCTTTGCTCTCTGTGGGGTCTATTTGCCATCTAGTGGCAGGTTTGTGACACAGCAAGTTGTAGAATTTGGTGTCTGGGGACCCAAAGTCCTGACAATTGATTCCTTCTCCCACATTCATCACATTCATGAAGCTGATTCTCTTCCATCTGTCACTAGGACAGATTTCCTGGGAAACTCAAGGGATCCCTCTCCTCAGTAAGTTTTCAAACACAGACAGCAATTCACCAGAAATTCAGAAAAAATACTGGTTTCAGGCCATTTGGGGTCTAGGTGTGTAACCCACAGGAGATGCCAAAGCTGGGGTTTTTCCAGAGAAGTGAAGGGGTCTGAGAGACCCTTTGGGGTTCAGTGGCATTGGTGAGGGAGGCTGAGGTCTCCTGGTCTAGAGATGCCAACCCAGCCTCATGATTGCCACTCGCAATGCCTTCTAGAGCTGCTGAGGGTCTCCCAGGGCTCCCAGAAAGAGCTTCCCTTCTCAGCCTTTGGGCAGGGGCAGCTGAGGAGTTGTGCAGAAGGTTCCAGAGGTGCCCAAGATCCAGCTCCCACTGCCGCCCTTGCCCTTCTGCAGGGTGCTGAGGAAGGGAAGGGAACTTACCCTGCAGCCCCAGTGCACCTGGATTCCCACACTGGATAGGGCCTTAAGGAGTCCCAGACCTCTACATGCACACAGGACAGGATTTTACCCTCTCATGGAGAAGGTGAGATAACTTTTTATCTAAAACAATGAACTTGGGCAGGAGCAGGATGATGTTGATGGTGAGGGACCTTCGTTTGGTGGGTCAGGAGCTTGGTTTCTGGCTCACGTCTTGGCTCTTCACAGCAGGTGCTCAGCACAGGATATGACAAGTGCTGTACCTATGAACAATGAGACAGTGAGCTTGAGACACCTCAGGATCTGGCAAGGTCACACCCATCTTAGTCTTAAGGGTGTAAAAATCAAATTTCCTTTGAGAAGAGACCTTGGGACACCCTTCTTGAATGGGGGATCCTAGGAAGCAGTTTCCTGTGCTCAGCCACTCAGGCACTCAGAGGATGGTATAAATGTGGTCCCAGGAGGCTTGGTGACAGCTCAATATGGTGGCAGACATGGGCATTACCCACGTGGAGCTGGTTCTGCAGGAATGCAGGATGCAGGAGTCAGGGGACATGAGGTTCCAATGAGATTTCCTAGGAGGCCCTCAAGGCCAGGCAGGGTGTATCAGGGCTGAATCCCTGCAGCAGTTCCTGAGAAGATGTGGAGATGTGAGAATAGAGGTGGCATTGCAGTGGAGGCCCTGGGACTGAGAGATGCCAACAACATGGGACATCTGCTGACGGAAACTCTGAATCCAGCAGAGACAAGTGGGAATGGAGGCCATGTGGGCTGCATCCAGAAAGTCCACAGGGGCAGAGCCCTGTGTCAACCCTTTGGACAGAACTTCACTGTGTCAAATGCCCAGGTACTGGATAGAGGGCTGCAGGGTGGGTTTGCCCAATTTGATTTTTAGTTTTTCTTTGGTCCCATCCCTTCTTCCGAGGTTCTATTTCTCCCCTTTGGAATGGGAATGTTGACACTCTGACACTGGGCAATGGATTCGCTTTTGGCTTTTCCCCAAGAGTTTGCCTTGGGGTTCCTATGAGACTGTGGACTTGGACTTTTATGTAATGCTGAAATTGTTACTGTGCCCATGAATAATGGGACAGGGGGCTTGAGATATCTCAGAAACTGGCAAGACTATGGGACCCATGAAGATGGACTAAATGCATTTTGCACTGTGATATGGACATGAGTTTTTATAGGTCAGGAGTGGCAGGTTATGATAAGAATATGAGATGTTCCCCCAGAATCTTCTGTTCTTCAAAGGTAAAATATTCAGATCTTGAGAGCTGTAATCAGTCCATCTTAGTTTGAGTGGACTGATCCTGTGTTAACTGTAGACAGGAGGGGCAAGGCAGGGGGAGGTGGGTCACAGGGGCATATCCTGGATCAGCAGTTCTGCCGTGCCCCCTACCCCCCTTCCCCTGGAGACCTTGTTATGTCCTAAGCTGCTTCTATCTGCCATGTCCTCTGCCATGATGTTCTGCCTCACCCAGAGCCCAGAGATATGGAGCCAGTTGGCCATGGATTGAATCTCTGAAGCCAAGAACATCACTATGCCACGTGACCAACTAAGTTGTTCCTGTTTGCTCTTTGTGTCTCAGGGATGAAGAGCTGAGTAAAACCTATACTTTGATCCAGTTCTTACATATGAGTATGTTATTTTCCTCATATTTGTGAATTTTCCAGTTTACTTTCTGCTGTTAATTTGTAACTTTATACCATTTTCTTCAGTGGTGCTAATTTGCATGTTATATGTTCTAAATCTTTATGAAGTCATTGAGATTTTTTTTGTGGCCTAACACATGCAGGATCTTGGAGAGCATTCCATGTGTACTTGAGCAATCATGTAACATGCCATTGTGGGTGGAACCCTCTTACGTGTCTGTTAGGTGGGTGGCATGGCTGTAGGTCTCTGTTTCCTGACTTGTTCTCTGCCTGGTTGTCCCAGGGACTATTGAAAGTACAATAGTGGGGTCCCCTCTGTTACTGTATTATAGTCTGTTTGTTCCTCCTAGCTGTCCCTGTTTTTAAATGTGTTTTGGAGCCTTTATGTTTAGTGCACATGCATGTGCCTGTTCTATCTTCTTGGTGAATTGACTCTGTTTTCATTATATAATTTCCTCCTTTGTCTCTAAAGCAATTTTGACAAACTTATAGATGGTGGACAAGAGAAGAACTCCTTTTCTTGTCTCTTGCTCAGTATTTGCCTATGATATTTTCCCGTGTTTTCACTGTCAGTCTTTGCTTGTTCTAAGACCTAGTGTGAGACTCTTGGACACAGCATGTATACATACAGTTTCAATCAATGTTGCCAATCTACATATTTTAATGAGAATTTAATTTATTTACATCAGCAGAATTACAGAGGGGGAAAATTTCCCTTTGCTTTTTTTTTAAACCTTTCTTTCTGCCTCATGTCTATTTTTTCATCTCCTCCTTTATCTTTAGTGGATTTAGGGGTAAAATATTTTTATTTCCTTCCCATTTTCTTTTTTCCTATGTATATGACAGCTTATTGTTTTCTTTGCTTTGGTGAATTTGGGTTGAAATATAACACACTAAATTGATAACATCTTAACACGAGCTGGTGATGATTTGACTTCAGTCTCCTTAAAACACTGCCCTCCCTTACACTTGGCATTCCTTGACATTACTAATGTCAATTCACATCTGTTTTCTGTGAAGGTGTTAACATAATGCTTAGTGATGATGACCATTAATATATTTCCTAAAAATCCTGTGAAAAACAAGACTAGGGTTATAATGAATTTACAGTAATAATTAAAAAAGTATTTTCTGCATTTGTTTTGACAGAAGAACTCTGAGTTTTGAATGGTTTCTAGTTAATTCTTAGCCTACTTCATTTCAACTTGCAGCACATCTTTTCCCCAGAAATCTCCCTTCTGCTCATGACACATTAGGGCTTCTGCAGCTGGTGGGACCTTGGTAGGTGGTGACTGAGCTGTGGCCATGCACTCCTGGCCCTGAGTCTTCAGCTGCAGCTTCTTCCTGTCAGACAATCTGCTGAGCTGCTGCCCAGACCAGCAGCACAGGTGGCAGCTGGGCCACCCAGGCAGGGAGGATTTTGTTCAGGGCTGCACCACTGTGAGAGGATACTCTTTAGTTTCATAGCAGTAATATATTCCATCATTGTCAGGCTCTTCCCTGCTGATCCTCAGTGTGCAGTCTGTCCCTGACCCACTGCAACTGAACTTGTCTGGGACTCCAGTGAACCAGTTGAAAACCAAATATATTAGGCTCTGTGGAGCCTGGCCTGGATTGTGCACAACCCAGTACAAATAGGTACTGTGTAGAAGGCTCTGACTGAACCTGCAAGAGAGGGAGACTGACTGTCCAGGGGTGACAGGCTGAGAGAGAGGAGTCTGAGTCATCACAATATCCCAAATGGTTCCTGGAAAAACAGAAAAACAAAGTTTTTGTTAAGTATTATAGACATATTTGTATTACTTTGAATATTTCCATAGAAATAATGTTTGTGATTTTGATATATGTGGCCAAAATATTTATTTTTTAGAAGCAAATCAGTGTTCTAAGCCACGAGTGACTGTGAAGAATTTACATAGAGCATCCCTCTATATTCCTGTCACAATTTTTATCACAGCCAAGTACTTGTTCATTCTGGGATGTTCTTCTCTCACACAGATCTAAAGATTACAGGCAAATCCTGGAGGACAGACCTGACATCCCTCATGTGGACACAGCACACATGGGCAGAATGGGGGCCCGGGGCTTCCCTCCCTCCCCCTTCTCCGTCATCATCCCCTCTCTCTTCACCAGGGATCCAGAGCAGCAGCAGCCCCAGAAGCTGAGCAGGGAGCCTCATTTTGAGAAGCTAAGCTGAGGAGTCCTGGTGAGTCAAGGCCAGGTTAGAGCTGAACTTTTATGTCAGCTTGCAGGAAGGTCCTCCCCAGGGAGCAGCATGCAAATGCCCAGGGTGGGGCCTGCCTTGTGAGCCTAGGGACATCAGATGTCTTCTACAGTTGGGGAAAATACACTGGAGGAACATCCCAGGATGCCTATGGCATGGGCAGGAGGCCCCATCATAGAAGCCTGGCTCTGTGAAGGGTCATGAGCCCATGGCCTGCCATCCTAAGACAACATAGTCCCAAAGATATGGAAGTTGCCTGCAGGTCAACCTCTGGGTCTGGGTGCGAATGGCCATGCTCCTAGCCTCCTCCTAGGAGAGGAAAGTGACAGGTGACACATCATGAGTATTGATCTTTGAATATTCTCCCAGTGACAGCCTGCCATTTACCAGTTCAGGAGCCTCTGGTGTCTGTGCTCCTAGGAGAAATACAAGGATTTTAGTCCAGTATTAGACATATGCTTTCCAAGCCTGGTGATTTCAATATGAGTACAAAGGCCAAAAGATCCTTGGGGGAAATAAACCCGTGTTTCTATTTGAGATCCAGTAGCCCTGCTCAAAGGCAGGAGGAGCAGAGACTGTCCACCTGAGGCCACGATTGGAACATTCCCAGGAGCTAGATCTATAAACTGGTGAACATATTGCCCCAGGGATTTCTATGTGTGTGACACTCAGAGTCATCCCAACATTTGCAAAGAGAAGAACTCCTTGAGGCCATTGGACAGAGTAGACAAGGGATGAATATATGTTAGTTTCTTCTCATTGATGATAGAGAATTTCTTCCTCCCTCTGCTGTTCCGTGTCAGGGACAGCAGCCTTCATATTGCAGAATTATAAATAGATTCTATGTGTTAGATCTGGGCTGTATCTAGCCTCTCAGTGTCTCAGGGAGATGCCATATGCATTGACTTTCTCTTGGGTCTTGATTCAAGTGGGTCACTGGGGATAGTGTGCTGGGTCTCCTGCACAGGACACTAGTTTCCGATTTTCTCCTCCAAACCTGAGCGAGAGTTGACCCATGTTGTGAAGGCCATTGAGGCTCTGCTTCTTTTCCCCACAGCCCAGGCTGTCAGGCACACTGTCTCTACAGAGTGGAACCTTCATGTGTGGGCCAGGGGCAGGCGAGGACCCTGTCATGGATTCTCTTACTACCAATAAACCCTGGTGGCTGTCCTCCTTTCCTGAGTGTGAGCTTCCATCCAAACACTGGGAATCAGGCCTATTAGCAGATTTTTCAGATACCATTCTTCATGAGTTTTTTCTGTATGAGCCAAAATAAATGGAATGAAGAAAATGAGGTTGAACTCACTGGGCAGGAAGAGGAGAAGCTCAGAATTTAGGAAGGTCAAGTGTATAGGGACACATTCCTGAAAGTGGCTTGTGCAGATATACTCACTTTTCCTCTCCTTGCCCTAAGAACTTCCTCACACCATGTACTGTGAGAGTCCCATGATGTGGCCCTTAGCCATCTGAAGTGCTGTTTAAATCTTATTATAAGAATTTATTTGTATATTTTTACTGAATCTGTTTTTGAACTATTTTTAGGGAACTGAATTTCCCTTTGCCAACATTTTACTTCAGTCAGAGTCCTACTTACTTTCTAAATGCTTCCATTGGTGTGTTATAATTCTATATAAGAGCTGGGTTCACTTGGACATAATCTTACCAACATGGAATTTAGTTTTCTCCAGTTTTGTCCCCAGGGCCACGAATTTTCCCCTTTCTCCCTCTCCCACTCCCCTTCCTCTTCTACCCTTGTCTTCCTCTTGTTTATTTACCCACCTCTTTTTCATTGGTGTATGATAGGCATCCATGCAGCTGGAATCTACTGTGGTTATTAACACCTGTATCCGTGCACATGGTGTAATGTGGTCCAAATCATTCCACGTTTCCTCACCCTCCAGAATTCCCTCTCCCGCTCCATTTCTGTCACCCTCTCCACTGTACTTTCTTTTCTCCTTATAACATCTGATTCCCCCACCTTTGCCATTCTTTCACTCTAGTTTCTTCTTAGGAGAAATAAAACTTGCCCTTTGACTTTCTAGTCTGGCCTATTCACACAGCATGATGTTCTCCACTTCCATCCATTTAATATCAAATGCCGACTTTTCATTATTTATTTTCCTGAGTTCAGCCTGGATGGTGTGGGTATGGACAGGTCAGGAGGAACTCTGGGCAGAAATGGCAAAACCTGACTGCACAGCAGAGTGAGCAAAGAGATGAGGGTCTTCTCAGCCATGAGCCATGTGGGACGGTAGCTTATTGTGATGAGTTTTCTGATCCTCCTGTTGACATGTGGCAGCTGGATGCATCTCCTGGTTTTCTATGGTTGAGCAACAAATTCCCACATGTTGAGCAGTGTGTTCTTTCCCAGGCCTGTCCCTCAGGAGTCCAGGCTGGGTCCTCAGCTCAGCCTGACAAGACCGAAATGGAGCAGTCAGTGGGCAGCTCTCCTTGCTGAAAATTTAGAGTCTTCTTGCAGCTCAAGTGTCTGTGGCTGAGTCATCTTTTCACAGTTGTAGGGTGAGGTTCGAATTTCCCTGGGCCATCAGCACAGAGCTCCTGGAATCTTCCATAATAACTTTCTTTGTGGCATTTTCTGCCTCCAAGACCAGCACTAGATGATCTCCCCAATTCCAATCTTCCATGGCATGAGATTGCCTTTTTCTGCCTCCAAATGCAGATGAGAAGGGCTTCCACAAGGTGATCAGGTGCAGTGTTGTGGTGAGCCGCTTCTGCCGTTTATGCAAATTATGGTCACCATTACACGATGGCGCTGGCTCCGCTGTGGTCTGTGACAAACAACTCCTTGTTTGGGAGAGTTGGCGCATGACTTTTCATCACTCTATGAGAAAGCTCCACGTGGCTGCTTTGCATTGGGGCTTGAGATGCTTTATTAAGGCTGGGAGGGGCATCCGAGGGAGAAGAAGAACTATCAGGGGCCTGAATAAAAAGTTGCTGAAAGAAGATTCTTGGGTTGCGTCTTTCTTGCGGGCAAGAAGTCGCGACAAGAGGGGGCGCAACAAGTGGTGCCGAAACCCGGGAGTCAGAACTTTCAGCAGTCAGGGGGGTGCACCGTAGTCCCAGGTAAGTGGGATCTGCAATCAAAGCGGGAAATCGTCCCAAGTAAGTGGGATCCACGACCAAAGCGGGGCAGCAGCTGCATTGTGTACTTTCGTTTTTACTTTCGCTTTTGTTTTCTGTGTTTCTTTTGTTGTGTCATTTTGTTGTTGTTTTTGTGCTTCTTTTGTTGTTGTGTCATGGGTGCCG
>NW_026004437.1:641539-704017 GCF_001458135.2 Marmota marmota marmota | reverse complement strand
CCTCAGTTATCCCCCTTCGTCCACCATCGCCACGATACAGGATGCGAGGCAAAGCACTGCACTTGAGTGATCCTTGACATGGACCTCAAGGAGAGCATGTCCTATTGCATGCGGGTTAGACGCGTCCACTCCCCGCCCCACGAAAAAAGGCGTCGGCTGATATGGTCTCGGATCTGGGGAAGGGCCCTCCTTAAGACTGAGCCATACTATGCAGCCACTTCTGCACAGTGGGATAGGACCTCTACTCTCGCCTGTATTGTTTTAAGAAAACAGAAAGGGGGAACTGTGGTGAGCCGCTTCTGCCGTTTATGCAAATTATGGTCACCATTACACGATGGCGCTGGCTCCGCTGTGGTCTGTGACAAACAACTCCTTGTTTGGGAGAGTTGGCGCATGACTTTTCATCACTCTATGAGAAAGCTCCACGTGGCTGCTTTGCATTGGGGCTTGAGATGCTTTATTAAGGCTGGGAGGGGCATCCGAGGGAGAAGAAGAACTATCAGGGGCCTGAATAAAAAGTTGCTGAAAGAAGATTCTTGGGTTGCGTCTTTCTTGCGGGCAAGAAGTCGCGACAAGAGGGGGCGCAACACAGTGTGGCTGGCTCTCTCTCTCTCTCTCTCTCTCTCTCTCGTTACCTTATTTGATTACATCTCCAAAGTCCTTCATTAGCAGTTTTTTTCATAATTCATATTTGCTATCAAGGCCAGGGTCTTTGCACCAACTGCTTAGAATCTTGTCTACATATGACCTATTGCTTATCACTATCCATAATGACTGGTTCCCTGTGGATGTTTAAAAGTGGATATTGTTTGAAGACTTCAGTTCTTCAATGATAAGCTGATTCCACCTAAGGAGAGGTTAAATGGTTAACCCAGCAGTTGGCACAGGAATGATAATGTCTTCTCTCATCTTCCCTGTGTGTCTGCTGTTCCAGGCACTAAGTCCTCAGGAACACAAGGCCTGCTTCTCTCCTGGACCCACAGGCACTCATGCCCTCAGCAGAGGCCTCAGGCTCCCTGGCAGAGATCCATGGCCTCCTAGCCTCAGGCCCTGTCACCTCCACACACTGACTCTGTGTCTTCCTTCCACAGGACCAGCCCGTCCCTCACCCCACCCTGAGCAAGGCTGGTGTGCAGACTGGGAACGTGGGGACAAGCCCCAAAGTGGCCTCCCAGGCTGACCTCCCAGTCATCCTGGAGAATTCACCTATGGATTCCCACCTTACACTGCAGGCTCACAGCCCCTTGGTGCTATGTCTAATCCCTGTGGATGCATGCTGATGCCACATGATAAGGTCTTCATGGAAACTGGACTCCTAGCCTTCCCATGGGGCGGCCAGTGTCCTCCTCTGTCCCCCAGGTTTCTTCCAAGCTGGAGGAGGCATAGCATTGTTGATGCAACCCCCACTCAGAGAGGACTGGAATCTTGACTCTGCACCTTAAGGATTGTGTATGACATTGGGTAAGTCACTTCACTTTCTGCACACTTCAGTTTCACATCTGAAATATGTCAATACTAACATCTTTCTTAAAAAGTTGCTTGAAGAGGAGCTGGGCTTGTGGCTCAGTGGTAGAGTGATTGCCTGGCATATGTGAGGTACTGGCTTTGATTCTCAGCACCACATAAATTAAATTGAATAAAGGAATTTTATCCACTTACAACCAAAAAGAAATTTTAAAGTTATTTGAGGGGAAATTAAAATTGCATAGTTGAATTATGTAGCTAGTACCTGGGCACACACTATGTTCTTAGTAAACACTAATTTTTGTTGTTTAGATCCAGTTTCATGTCAAGCATATGTACTGGTAATTGATTGATAGTCAATGGGTTTTCTTTATTATGTTTCTTCATGAAGTAGCCAGTGTCATCTTAAAACAACCAAGCAGCTGAGCTTGGTAATGCGAGACGGTGACCCCAGTACCTCTGTGTGCTGAGGCAGGAGGATTGCAAATTAGAGGCCAGCCTGCACAACATAGAAGACCTTATCAAAGTAGAAATAAATACAGAACAAACATGTCACCTTCTACCCTATGTGACTCTTTAAAGCTTTTTCACTGACCTTAGAAGCTTATTGCCCTTGTCCTCAGCCAACATCTGTGGTCCCCATACTAGGACTATGGGTGTGAAGACCCAAGGGTAGCTGTTTAAACCCCTGTAGTCTGGACCTCTGCCCACAGAGAGAGGTACTGCTCTGGTGAGGGAGGGCATGGTGCTCCACTTCCTCCTTTTTTGTGCAGTTGTTTCAAGCCAGTGTCTCCCACATGCTAAGCAGGCCTCACCCCTGACCTCAGCCTCAGAATTGGGATTTTGGTGAACTCTGCAGGTGGCTGTAGTGATTAGCCCTGACTCCTGCTACTGCCTAGTAGTGTTTCTTAGCAGGTCCCCTGTCCCTGTAGCCTTCTGCTTGGGGCTCCTCAGTGACCTGCCAGTTCTCTCTACTTGTCAGCTCTCTCCTTAGGAGTCTGGGTTGGACCACCCTTCTCTCCTCTAGGAGAGCTGGAAGCCCAGCACCTTCTGTGTGGAGAGTGCTGTTCTCAGACCTCTTCATGAAGGCAGGGTCTCTATTTTTTAGAATTCACTTGTGTTCTTTGCATCCTAGCACATGCTGCAGACTAGGGAGGCATTTGCCTTGGGGGCCAAGTTTAAGGATATCCCAAGTGTTCTTACTTGCACAAATTGTATTTTAATGCAACACTGAAAACTTAAAATGAATGCAAAAACACTTCAATATGCAAAAAGTCAGAATTTTACAGAATATGGGATCTATAATATGCTTAAAAATATATTAATGTGGAAAGGTTTGTACTGAAACAATTTGGTATTTGAAAGATACTTCCATCTGTGAATTTTCATTTTTTTCTGTCACCAACTGGAGTAGGCAGGCAGGTTGAGAGAGGAGGGGTAAGATGTTAGTTAAAGACCATCTCAGCAGCAGACAGCAAGCTGCTGCTGTGCATAGAGCCACCTGCGTGTGGCGCTGTCTGCTGTGGGTTTTAGGAGTGTGTCTCCCATGGGGAAAGAGCCCTAGGAATCCCACTGGATGGACAAAGCCCAGGTCCTGGCACATCCATTTTCTGTGTGGCCCTGCTTCCTTACAGGTAGAATGCAAACAAAGGATGAGTGGAGGGTTGGCTCTTCATAGCTCAGTACCCTGAGACACTGAGGCAGCTCTGCAGCTTGACTCAGCTCCACAGAAGGTCCTCAGAAAGATGAAGGCTCCTGAGAGACCTCAAAGAGAGGGTGAAATGTGAGAGTCTGGGAGGCAGAGGCAGAAATGAGCTCCAGGGCTTCAAGGTCAACTTCATATTCCCCAGCTGGGCAGGCAGCTCTGAGGTCCTGCATGAAATGTGCCTGCCCCATGTCCAGACAATGTTCATGAGCTGGAGAGTGCAGGGGACACTGGACAATGTTGCTGGTGGATTCTGGATGCTGCTATAGACTCTACTCTTACTGCTGAGGTTGCCATTAGGGGAAGGTTTGTTTATTATTCTTGTCATGTTAGGGTGGGCAAAAGCTGTAGCACACTGGGTTTTGTAAGACTGGGCACCATGAATCCACTTGACCTCATGGAGCATCTTTGTAGTGTGACCTGTAACTTGAAGGCTTCATGGTAAAATTCTTATGTTTAAGTATGCTCATGCATACAGAATAAAAGGAATAAGTTTTGCAATTTGTTATAAGGCAAAGTCACAGCTTAGAAGCTCAGTTTCAAACCACTTCAATAGACAGCATTGGCAGAGAGGAAGGTATTTTTCACTTCACATAGACCTCAGATGAGGAATCAAAAAGCCCCAACAACTACTGAAATAAATTCAGAGTATTTATAAATGTATGTTGGGCACCTTTTTTCCTGCTGTTTTTCTGGATTCTGGAGTGGAGAACGAGGATGGAAGTGAGATTAGCCCTGGACAACAGGTTTTGGCCTCAACTCCACCTGAAATCACTGAATGACCCCATAGACATTTCTGCTCTAGCCTTTCCTTGGTTCCTAGAGGTGACAGCTGGTTTCTGAGCTTCTCTCTTGGTTTGAGTGTCTGCATCATGAGATGGATGTGTGGTGAGCTTACTTCTTGCTGCCAGCTGTGCAGCATCAGTGTGGGGAGCAGAAGCACCCAGTGTACAGAGAGGTGCATCTCCTTGTGATGGATGGGGATCCCCCTCTCAGGGGTTAGCCCTCCTACAGGGGTAAGGGTGAGCCCCTAGTCCATGAGGGATAGAGCTCCCCTTCTTGGGGCTTGCCTCTCCTCCAGGGGGATGAGGCTGGGTGCCCCTCCTCCACCAGGGACTGGGCTCTGCCTCTCGTGGTTTGCACCTCCTCCAGGGCCATGGGGCCAGGTGCCCCTCGTCAGGGAGGGATTGTGCTACCCCTCTTGGCAGTTACTCTTCTTCTGCTAGATTGGCTGCCCCTCCTCTAGGGACAGAGTCCCCCTCTTGAGGAGTGTCCCTCCTCTAGTTTATATGAGGACTTAACCTCTTCTAAGGATAGGGTCCACCTCTTGGGGTGTGTTCCTCCTCTAAGGGATAAGGACAGCCTTCTTCTATGGATGTGGTCCCCCTCTTGGGGTGACCCACCTGTAGGTGATGGGGACTTGCACCCATTCTCCATGAGGAATGGGGTCAAAATCTCCTGGGGTGCCCTCCTCTATGGATGGGTGCACCCATCCTCCTCAAAGGATGGGGTTTCCCTCTCACGGGGTGCCTCTCTTCTAGAGATGGAGGCACATGCACCCCTCCTCCTTGAGGGATGTGTTCCCCCTATTGGGGGGTGCCTCTCTAGGGGATGGAGTGCCCCTCCACTAGGGATGGTGACCCACTTCCAGAGGTGCCCCTCCTCTAGGGGATGGGGGAGTCCTTCCTTCCCAAAGGATTGGGTCCAGCATTCAGAAGTGCCCTTCTTTTAGGGGATGGGGTACCCCTACCCTGGGAATGAGGTCTCCTTCTTGAGAGAATTCCCTCCTACAGGGGATGGTGTCCCCATTCCAGGGGTGCCCCTACTCTAGGGGATTTGGGTGCCCCTCATCCACAAAGGGTGGGGTCTACCACTCAGTGTTGCCCCTCTGTTAGGGGGTAGGGTGCCTCTTCCCTAGGAATGATGTCTCCCATTAGAGGCTATCCCCTCCTCAAGAGGATGGGGTGCCTCTCCTTTAGACATGGTTCCCCCTCTCTCTAGAGGTATTCCTCATCTAGGAAATGCGGGAGCCCCTTCTTCTCTAAGGATGAGAGACCCCTCTCGGTGGGTGCCCTCCTAAAGGGGAAGGGCTGCCCCTCCTCTAGGGACTGGGTCCCTCTCTGAAGGGTACCCCTCCTCTCCCTCCTCTAGTGACTGGGTCCCAATACAGAGGGGTGCCCCTGCTCTAATAAATGAGGTGGCCCTCCTCTGGGGACTTGGTTTTCCTCTCTTTAGGGGATGGGGCTCTCCCTCGGGATTGCCCCTCCTCTAGGGTCAAGTTAACCCTCTTGATGGCTGCCACTCTTCTAGGGAAAGGGGTCTCCCTCCACTAGGGATGGGGGTTCCCCTTTCACGAGTTGCCCCTTATCAAGGGGATGTGAGTGTCCCTCCTCCTCTAGGGATGGGGTCCCCCTCTCGGGGTGTTCACCTCCTGTAGGGCATCGGGGCAGCCCTCCTCATGACTGTGGGCCCCCTCTCGGGGTAACCCACCTCTAGGGGATGGGTGCCTGCAGGATTCCTCCTTGAGCAATAGGGTCAACATCTCAGGGGAAGGGCACTCCTCTAGTGATGGGGGCCCCCATTCTCCTTGAGGGATGAGGTCCCCCTTTTGGGGGGTGTGCCTCTCTAGGGGATTGGGTGTCCCTCTTCTAGAGACTGGGTACCCTCTCAAAGGGTGCCCCTCCTATAGGGGAAGGGTGCCCCTCCTATAGGGGAAGGGTGCCCCTCCACTAAGTATGGAGGGGATGGTGACCCCCCTTCCTGGGGTGTCCATCCTCTAGGGGTTGTGGCTCCTCCTCTGGGAGGTTGCCCCTCCTCCAGGGGAACATCCTCCATGAGGAATGGGACTCACCCTCTTGGGGATTACCCATCTTTTAGGGGATTTTTTTCCCCTCCTCTAAGGACAGGGTGCCCTCCTTGATTGGTGCCTCTCCCTATGGAATGGGGTGCCCCTCCTCTATGGACTTGGTCCCCCTCTGGAGAGGTACCCCTCCTCTCAGGACTGGGTTCCAATATCGAGGGGTACCCCTGCTCTAATAAATGGGGTGCCCCTCCTCTAGGGACTGGGTTCCCCTCTCAAGGGGTGTCCCTCCTATAGGGGATGGGGCTACACATCTCAGGGGTTGCCCTTCCTTTAGGGGATGGGATGCCCCTCCTCCATGGACTGGGTCCCTCCCTGGAGGGTACACCTCCTCAAGGGACTGAGTTGCCCTCTCGATGGTTGCCCCTCCTCTAAGGGGATGGGATAGGTTACCCCTCCTCTGCAAGGGATGGGGCTCCCCCTCTCAGGGGTTACCCCCTTCTAGGGGATTTTTTTGCCCCTTCTTTAGGGTTAGGGTCCCCCTCTTAATTGGTGCCTCTTTTCTAAGGAATGAGGTGTCTCTCATGTAGGCAGGGGTGCCTGTCCTCTAGGGAATGTATTTAACCTCCTTAGGGATGCGGTCCACCTCTAGGGGTGTTCTTCTCCTCTAGTGTATTGGGACAGCCCTCTTCTAGGGATGTAGTCCCCCTCTCAGGGTGACCCACCTGTACGCTATGGGGGCCTGCACCCATCCTCCTTGAGGGATGGGGTCAACCTCTCATGGGGTGCCAATCCTCCTTGAGGTATTGGGTCCCGCTCTTACAGGGTGCCCCTCTTCTACAGATGGGGGCACGCGCATCCCTCTTCCTCAAGGGATGTGTTTCCACTCTAGGGGGTGGGTTACCCCTCCTCTTGGGATAGGTTTCCCTCTTCAGCGGTGCCCCTTCTCTAGGGGATGAGGTGCCTCTCCACTAGGGATGGTATCCCCCTTCCAGGGATGCCCCTCCTTTGAGAAGGTTGTGATCCACAAGTAGGGTTCCCCTGTTTTATGCACTGGTGTGTCCCTCCTCTAGGGATGGGTGTGCCCCTCCTCTAGGGATGGGTTCCCCTCTTCAGGGGTGCTCCTTCTCTAGGGGATGGGGTGCCCCTCCACTAGGGATGGTATCCCCCTTCCAGGGGTGCCGCTCCTTCATGAAAGATGTGGTCCACCAGTAGGGATGCCCCTGTTTTATGCACTGGTGTGCCTCTCTCCTAGGAATGAGGTCTCTCTCTCCAGGGAATCCCCTCTTCTAGGGGATGGGATGCACTTCCTTTAGAGATGGCACTCTGCTCTCAAGGGTGCCCCTCCTCTAAGGGGATGTGGGTACCCCTCCTTTACGAGGGATGGAGCTCCCCTTCTAAGGGGATGCATTTGAGATGATTTTCTTTTAAGAGGTGGATCTTGGCAAGTCCAAGTAAAATCCTAATGGGTCCCATCCATTAGGTTTTAAAATGTTTTGAGAAAATCTGTATGAAAATGTAGGAAACTAGAACTCACAAATTATGAAACAGGAGAAAGAAAATAACTTAAAGCCCCTAAGAAGTCATCACTGAGCCTCTAATAAATGGGGTGTTAGAGAATGTGGGGATGACACAGAGAAGGAAGAGCATGGGCTCAGCCCTGCAGAGTCCCCCTCAGCGCTCATGAGACTGACAAGGCCCAGTGACCTGGGGCTGCTACTGTGACAGGACAGGAGACAAGGGCAACCCAGGTGGGCAGACACATGGACTGAAACAGTGTGGCTGTCCCGGCTGCCCTCTCTAAGCAACATGATAAAAAATGAGTTGTTCCAGAAAACTGAATGGAGATTCCAGGGAGATGCAGAGTAGAGCCACGTGGCCTGTTACTAAGAACCATGAAATACAGTAGAATGAACATGTGTCTCTGACCTTGCAGTCCAAAGGGAGGTGGTGGCCCTGCAGTGAGTGGCCCTGCCCCATGAGGTCACCCAGGCAGTGGCCTTAGTGCTACAACCTACAGCTGCCCTTCCTCCTAGGTCCCTGATCCTGCTGCCTCCATTCCTCACCACCATGAGGCAGAGAAGCACAGAGAAAAACCTTGTCTGTATTTACAGAACAAAGAACACTCAGGCTTCTGTCAGTGATGACTATCCCACCTAAAGCCAAGATTCAGAAATTATCTGTTGAGTGGCTCAGCTGATAACCCAGA
Source organism: Marmota marmota marmota (assembly GCF_001458135.2). Classification (NCBI taxonomy): domain Eukaryota; kingdom Metazoa; phylum Chordata; class Mammalia; order Rodentia; family Sciuridae; genus Marmota; species Marmota marmota. The sequence goes on along the minus strand of NW_026004437.1, from coordinate 695,839 downwards.
TATGCTGTTAGGTTCTTTTTATTTGTTTGTTTTTTGTTTTCCTCTGAAATTGCATTCATATGGTTTTTGGAAGTAATATTTTGGAGAATAAAATAACATTTGTAGCTGACTATTTGAAGCTAAATTAAAGCTAATTATGATGGCTGCATTTCCAGTGTCTATCAGGTGTATGCAGCGAATGTCCACCCCAGAGAATAACCACAAATATGGCCATTTACAGCATCTTGTGAATCTCTTTTTCCAGCACTGATCATTTAATTCCCATGGTCAAGGTGTTAGAGCCAGAGCAGTCACCTCCACAACCCTAGTAGGCAATCAGGTGGCTGGGATGCTCCCTGGCTGGTGTAGCTGCCCTGCTTCTTTCTGTTTTCATTGGATTGCATTTTATATCAGGACATGCCATGACAGAGTAGGTCTGGATTGTCCTCCCTGGCTTTGACCCCAGTAGTGCATTATAAATGAGCTTTGCAACTCCATCCCATCTTTGAGCAAGTTAGAGGCATGTGGGATAATGGTGATCTGAAAGAATTTCTCTATGCAAATCCATAGACCAAGCACTGTCCAGCACTCCAAGGAGACAGTGAGAAGGGAGGAGGAGGAAGGAGAGGGCATCTTGTTCTCTTAGCAATGAGACACGGAGCGAGTATGAAGATATTTTACTGACTTCTCAGCTTTATACGATGTTAAGTAATGTTTGCAACATGTATTCACCATGCAATTACTGATCACTAACTCAGAAAATTTATTTCAACAAACAACATTTTCACATATGAGTTTGTATACCCATCAGTTTACAAGAGTTAGGAAAGGGTAAAAGGGTGCACTTGTATTTGCCTACAGTGTTTTTATGGGAAATACATATTGCTTTAATGATAGGGTTCTATGTCTGTTCAACAAGAAAACTAAGCATTGAAAGTCAGAAAAAGAGAAAAACACATAATCACCAAAAAAGACAAAACAATTGTAGCTCAAATCAAAAGCCAAGCATTAGTTGATTAGTCTAATATCCAATTGGATAAAAAGCAAAGACAACCTACAAGGACATACATTTAAAAGTGATCAAATAACAAGGTGTAAATCCACACAACAGTTTCATTCTCTCCTTCCCCCTTTAACAAAGGTGGCTTCTGATCTGTCTCTAGAGCATTCCTGGACAACTGTCTTCATCTTCAATTTGACCTCCAGTGTCAGGAGAAAGTACTGCTGTTCTGAGATTTGAAGAGAGCTGGACACCTCCATGTCCTCCTCTGTCTCCACATTGTCAGTCTGTTACTTAGTGGCAGTGATGTGCCCCATCTCTAATGTGCTGAACATTCCTTGCTGCAGTCAGAACCCTAGCCAGGAACCAAGCTCCTGCCACACCCTCACTGCAGGGTTCCATCACAGCCATGCTTCTGCTCCCCCTCCAAGTTCATTGTGTCTGATAAAAAGTCAATGCACAGGTTGCCTGAGATGTTGTCAAACCATCAAGTGTGAAGCTGGTGATCCAGGGCACACTGAAGGGGGATATCATGTGTGATGTAGAGGAGCTCCAGGTTCCAGGGTGGAGACAATTGGTAAAGGAAAATAAATGTTTCTGGAATTTTCTTAATATTCCTGTTTATCAATAGAGGAGGAGTGGTGAGATCTTGGACCAGGGATGTGCTACAGGAATAGGATCTGTTTCTCTCCTAGGTTGTGTCCCAGGACAGGAAGTCCATGCAGTCACTCCTTCACAAGCCACACTGCTGAGGATGGTGGCAGCTCAAGCCCATGTGGAAATAGAGAAAATGCCCCTGGTGACCTCAATTGAGCTGAGAGACTGGGGAGTATTTCTCTCCTTCATCGCCCACTGGGACTACTCTGTGTCTGCCTCCTGTGCAGTGGAACTTTTTCCCCAGCCTCAGAGAGCAGAATGAGTGCAGTTGTGCCTGGGGGAGCAGCACATGGGAAGGTACAGAGTGTGTGTAAGGGGTGAGGGGCAGCAGAGAACCCCAGCAGGGACTGCTGATAAAGCCAGAAAATAGTTGAAAGACTTCCAAACTTGTGCAGGGTTCTCTGCAATTGGCTATGCCTGGGCTGCTTTCTAGCAAGGTTCCCTGTGGTTCAGGCACCTAGAAGGGTGTGTGCTCAGCCTGTGGTACTGCAGCCAGACCTCTCAGCCTGTATTCAGCAGTGAGAACCCTGGTCCCCAGATGCCAAGGTGTGGATGCTGAAGGCACAGATGGCTGGATGTTTAAAGCAAAGGCACAGAGGTGACACAGGAGCTGTTTGAATCAGTGCCCATGTTCACATGGGTCCAATTTCTCCTCCATGACCATTTGTGCTGGCTGAACAGAAGGCTGAGACTCTACTGGAGAAGCCCACAGGGAGGTGGAGCCTGGGTGAGGATGAACTGCCCACTCACTGCTGCAGGGAAGAGCAGAAGGGGGCATCCATGGTGCTTATCAGGGAAATGCACTGGGTAGCAGTGGCTGTCACTTAGTCACCAGATCTGGCCTCAATAACCAGCCCTTTGTGATGTTGATCTCTGCAGAACAGTGACAAATGGCAGAAAGGGGCAGAATAGGGGAGAGCCCAAGTCAAGGATGAGATGCAGCCATTAAGCCCCTGAGCTCCAAAGAGACATGCAGCTACAGGTCACAGGGCCTACGAGTCATATACCAAGGTCATTTTTTGTGCATCTGCTAAACCTTCCACTGATAATAACAATGACTGACAGCTATTTGAAATAGCTTTTGATAGTCTGAACATGTTTATGAAAAATTATCTTTCTTATTTAAAGAGAAGAAACCACTTTAAAGTCACAAATATGCATGGACAACACAGAGATCTTTTCTCTCATGGTCATTTTGGAGTAAGTTAAAGCCCCACCAGCCCTATGCCAAGACTGTACTGTGTGTTCTCTACAAAAAAGTAAATTCTCCATCACTAATTAAAAACCACCATGAAAGGCTTAATTTATAGAATCATCTCTGTGCATTTCTCATTGTAAAAATAGTCTCTAAAGTATCTTTTGTTACAAAATGACCCCAGGGAGAAACAAACTCTCTGCATACCCATTTCTGCTGTGCTCATCTAACCTGAGATCACTGGGGATGCTCCGCCAGTGATGAGTAACTGACAAGAGCCAGCCCTGTAGCTGTGCCCAGTCCTGCCCAGCCCTGCTGATTTGCATGTGCCCAAAGCACAGCCCACATCCCTGAGGACTTCTTAAGAGGCTACCCTGGGGATGTGCTTAGTACAGTGTGGTCAGTGCTGCCTGGATCTGCAGGGAAGTCCTCCTGAAACATGAATAATTATAGGGATATTTGGGTTTATGTTTCCAATGTCAGGTGCCAGATATGACATCAAGATGACCCAGTCTCCATCCTCCCTGTCTGCATCTCCAGGAGACAGAGTCACCATCACCTGCACGGCCAGTCAGAGGATTAACAGTTGGTTAGCTTGGTATCAACAGAAGCCAGGGCAAGCTCCTAAATGCCTGATATATAAGGCATCTAGTTTGGAATCTGGGGTCCTCTCAAGGTTCAGTGGCAGGGCATCTCAGACAGATTACACTCTCACTATCAGCAGCCTGGAGCCTGAAGATGTTGCCACTTATTTCTGTCTACTGTATTACAGTTACCCTCCCACAGTGATACAGGCCATGACAAAAACCTCCCAGGGAGCAGAAGTGTGAGGCTGGGCTGTCCCAGCTGCTTTTCATGCTGCCTCCTCCTGCTGAGGGTACTGCCCAGGGGCACCAGGCTCTGAAGGTCTCTAGTTAGACTTTGGTAGGAAGGGCCAGGGAAGGTTTTTGCACCCTCACTCTCTTTCCTACTCAGCCCTAACAGGTGAGATATGGCCATTTCCTCCAAGTTTAGTGAGTGACTTTGATACTTTGTGGGAGGAGTTGGCTTTCTGTGTCACTTTGGATTTCTACCACAAATTACAAGACACTATCGCCATTTCAAGCAGCAGTTTTTTGAAATCCATGGAATCACAGTCTAAGTCACAGCTTTCAAATCCTAGGATCTGTGCATGAGAAGGGCCCCTGATCCCCAGAAGCCACAGCTCCTCTGAGTGAAGGTGGAGCCTGTGGATTCCTGCACTAGGCCAGGAGCTCCTTGGGGACACTCACACCCAAATTATAGCACAGACAATAATGTGCACATAACTGTTGTGATTCCCACATGCAGCAAAGAAAACAGAAAAGGTGCTGGGGTGTGGACCAGTGGTTAAGTGCCCCTGGGACCAATCCCTGGTACCAATAGCAACAGCAATATCAGTTCACTGTGCTAGTTTATCCTTGAACCCTCCTCCTCCCCAGGCATCCCATAGCAGGTGCCAGCACCTCCTCTCTGTGGTGCCTTTGCCTGGGTAGAACTCACAACAGTTCTACCTACTCATCCTCTGATGGATCCCAATCTTACCTTATCTTCTCTGATGGCAAATTATTGTCTGCTTTTGACATGTGTCCATCAAGTTTCCTGGGTCCTGATACACTCCCAGGTGAACTTCTCTGAGCTGTCTAGTAAGGAGCAGGAGACCGTCACTGCAATAGTTTTGAAACTGGAGTTTCCTGGCTTCTGCAGGCAGGTGGGGTCAGCACAAGCTGCAGCCTCTGGAGCTCAAGAGTGTTGCTGCTCTTAACAGGGGCCATGCTCACCAGCCTTGCACAGACCCAGAAAACTATGCTCACATCTTGGACTCAGATCACTCCTCTGTCCACATTAAGGTTATGACCACGTGCTCTGCTCAGACATCTGCTAACTTCAAGTAATATGTCAGTTGTCTCCGTTACCATGGCTGCACTTCGAAGGCAGTGCACTTTCTTTATACCATTTGAGGACAGTCTAGCTTCTTTCCCTATGACATTAACATATGTGTAAAATCAATGAGGTCACACAGGTCAAGTGATGCCATAAAGAAAGGGAAGGCTCTTGGGTCCCTGGGACACTGTGTGTGTGTTAAGTGGAGCCTCTGCATCTCCTCAAGTCCAATCTCAATGTACAACTTCCATCTTAATGTAAGCAGTGCTGTGCCCAGCTGGTGCTGCCCTGTGCTGAGTCTCACCCTCCCCATGTGGTGAGCAGCTCAGTCACTCAGTCACTCAGTGCCCAGGGCATGGTGTCAGGGCTCAGGGGTGCCTCAGAGCTGCTTTTAGAACAGTCAATAGTCTTTCTTCCTCCCTCCTTTTTCCTTCCTTCCTTCCTTCCTTCCTTCCTTCCTTCCTTCCTTCCTTCCTTCCTTNGGATGGCCTGCTCTTCTCTAGTGCTCTGCAGGTCTCTGCTGTGATTCTTTATTGGGAACTTGTCAGAGGCATACACACTGTCCTCATCTAGTACAAATACTTCTTCCCCTAGAAATGTGCTGGGCCCCATGGCCACACAGCAGGGCACCTGGGTCACAGCACAAGCCTGCTGCAGATGGTTCTGCATGTCTGAGGCCTGAGTTGCTGTGGATTCCAGAAGACTACAAGTTCAGCCAGAGGTCTGTGGATGGTAGTGTCAGCTCTGTGACTGGGCCCTGTAGCTGGTCCCTGTATCTGTCTGAACAGAGACACTTGGCTATACCGTACTCTGTTTCTGAGCTTTGCAGTCACAGCTGGCACTTGAAGCCTCTCCCACACCAGCAGAGTTGAACCCAGGTGACTGCATGACATCGTCATCTGTACCATCTGTCACTTCAAACTAGAAAAACATTGTTGCAGATACATTCCCCTTTCCTTTCAATAGATGTACATATAGTTGCTCATTTAGTAAAGCTCGGAAACGTGGATGACCTCATGTTGCTTGGACATGGTGAGCAGGGCTCTGAGAAGCTCTTCTTTAGGTGGGACCCAGAGGGAGCCATGGCAGCCCCCATTCAGCTCCTCTGTGTCCTGTTACTCTGGCTCCCAGGTGAGAGATCATGGGATTCTTCTGCATGTCTGTGAAACCTCTTTCACTGTGGTTGGGTCCTGTGTTCCTTCCTTCCTTCCTTCCTTTCATTCTGTTTTATTTCCTGGGGATGGCCTGCTCTTCTCTAGTGCTCTGCAGGTCTCTGCTGTGATTCTTTATTGGGAACTTGCCAAGGCACCTCTGTTTACCAAGCCCAGTTATTCAAGCAAAGGGTGCTGCAGTGTCCTGGCTCTACTGTGGAGACTGGGGTATTACTAGACTGCACAGGCAACCTTTCTGTTCTCTTTCCATCTCACATACCACAGGAGAAATTGTGCTGACACAGACTCCAGCCTCTGTGGCTTTGGCTCCAAGAGAAAGAGCCACCCTCACCTGCAGGGCCAGTCAGAGTGTTGGCAGCTCCTTCTCCTGTTACCAGCAGAGGCCTGGTCAGGCTCCCATATGCCTTATCTATGGTGCATCCAGCAATGCCAGTGGCATCCCAGCCCAGTTCAGTGGCAGTGGGTCAGGGACAGCCTTCACCCTCCTATCACAGCCAGGAGCCTGGGGAGGCTGCAGTGTGTGACTGTCTTTAAGGCCACACAGGTTACCACAGTGGTTCAGTCCCCTACAGAAACCTCATCAGCCCCCTCTGCCACCCTCCCCCTTGGGTACAGTGGCTTCCCCAGAGGCCCCCAGTCAGATCCTTTGCACTTTTCTCTTTCCACTGCACCTAAAAAGGTTGTGTGAGTGAAAACCAAGCTTCATTCAGGTTGAAATATTCATGATCTCCTAGGCCCTCTTTGCTTCCCTGGAAGAAATGTGAGTGATTAGAGAGGATGGATCCACTTGGTGTTATTTCCCTACTTTACCAGGTGAGGATGGAGTCTCAGGAAGAGCCATAATATCCTAAGCACTGGCAGGGTTAAGTGTGAGTCCCTAAGTATAGTTTGAGTCTTTCTCATTTTGACCTCAACAATATGTGGTTAAATCTGTCAAACCATAGACACTGTCAATAATAGTAACAGAAATTGCTCCCAGGTCCTACTCATATTTAAGCAAATGTAAGGTGGGAAAAGTCTCCCACATTCTGACCCTGGAATGTGGATGCAATCACATCTTTTTTTTTTGCTTTAGGTCCAGTGCATGTAGAATGTCACTGCTATTTCTGCTTCTCTACCTATAAAGGGCTCAGAGTTCCAATGGGAAATGGGGTTTGTGGAAGGGCAGGCTTTTGGCCTGTGGACTTAGAGTTGCACCTGCTGTCTTCTCTTGGACTAAGAGACCTGGAGACCTGGACTGGGAATGCACAATGGTCTCTCTCCTTCTGAGGTTTTGGCCTCTAGGACTGATATCCAAACAGAGATTGGCAAGGCAATGCTGTTGATATCCAGTTTTGACAGATTATCAGGCCTTGGATGAAACAAAGTGGTGGATTAAGGACAATTCCCTTTTGGAACAGGTATGGCCAGATATTTAAAAATGGGTCAGAATTCAATATAAGTACTTTTCAAATAAATGATCATTTAAAGGTCATTACATAGCAGGAACTACCAATAATTAGCATGAACAAATATATAGATTTTAGGTAGTAATCTACTACCGCATTTAGGCTCATGAATCAATGTCATGAAGGTCCCTTCTGGGATTCCTATAATATCAGTCCCTTTTCAACCAGTTCATGTGACCACTTTAAAGCATCCAACTCACCAAGAGGGCTGGACTCTGTTGACCCTCATTATTATATCCACACCATGAGACCAGACTGACAGCCAACTTCCACCTGACCACAGTGGACCTGGCCGACACTGGAAGGCTGGGAAGGTTCTCATCTGTGCCTTTGCTTTCAGTCCTGGGTCAGCCAGAAACCTTGTGGAGAGCTCCTGAGAGGTGCTATAATTCTTACATAATACACCATCAACCAAGAAACTCATTTACAGAAAAATAATCAACCTAGTGCACTTGACAATGATATTATCATAAACACAGGTGCAGTGGTGTTAACAGAAGAGAAACCCACACAAATCAAGGTAAGCTGGCCCTGGGCCCCGTGGAGTTGATTCCCTGTCCTGCCTGGTGTGGAGAGGACTCAGAATCACTGGCCTGTGTGGTTCTGTTTCTCTCAGACATAGAATATTAGCTCTTCAGTATCGCAGGGTCATCCCCACCCTCTCTATTGTGCCCATGGAGCACCTTGGAAACTTCTATCTGCTCACTTTGGTTTTCTAATCAAAAGTTCTTAACCCAGAGGTTTGTCATGGTCACTCTGCCATTAAACGGTGACATGATGAACACATGGTCATTCCATTAGACAAGGGATTAATTATGAAGAAAGGGTTCCATTTTTAAGGCTAGGGTTATGAATCCTGGTAATCAATAACTAATAGAAATCTATCTACAAATTTTAAGAAAGTGACTGAAAAAATGTATTGATTCTGGAAGAGCATCAGGAATGATCCTCCTGATGACATTGCCACTGGTGAAAGCTTCTAGGACAGTTGAGCAGGTGTCAGCATGAAACCTCAGGTGATCCAGGAGGTGGCCAGCATAGGTCCAGGCGGACTCAAGAGGCACAGGGAATGTGACCTGTGCAGAGAGACATGGAGACATGACCTCCAGTCACAGCCTCCTGGTCAGCCTGAGGCTGAGAATCATGGGGTCCAGTCTCTTCATTCCCCTCACTGTGATGTCATAGTGTCACCTGGATATGACAGAGGCCATCCTGGATTCTTAAGCAAAGGTCTGATCATGGCCATGGACTAGGATCAGGAGGCAGGAGGAGCAGGTTCAGGCTACTTCCAGCCCTAACTCCCTCACCCCTGGGCCCTATGTGTGCTGAGATCAGCAGACACAGACACACATTGTGTGGCAGATGAGAAAATGGTCACCCAGGAGGGATCATGTAGACAAGATGGAAAGGGGGTTGACCAGGAGGCAAAGCTGATCTGGGAAGATGAGCAGACATAGGGGAGCCTAAGGCCAATGTCATACATACACAGAGATGGTCAGTGCAGAATCACAGGAGAGGAGGTCCCATGAGGACTTGGCATCCTGCCACTTTTGCTCCCCGCTGACCTTATCAAATGCCCACAGGAGAAACCCAGCCTGCTGTTGAGGACTCAGCCATGCCAACTCAACCTTGCAGCTCAAGGCAACCCTGAAAGCCTAGTCAGGTCTTCTTCTTAGTGTAGCCCCTCAGCCAGAGCCACACCACAGTCCTGGATTCAGTCAAATTTAAGATGTTAAAGTGGGAACAAAAAATAGGTGGACTTCAGAGCAGCTAAAAGGCTTAATCTGTCTCAGAAATTGCAGGTCTTCCTTTCATTTCTTCCATGGCTTCTGATTGTTGTGACAAACTTGATTGGAAAGTGATTATTTTATGGTTATTTTATTCTATACTTAATGCAGTAATTTTGATGGTCTGCTAGGGCCTACTACATCGTAAGTGAAAGTGGAAGTTCAGTTTTTTTAAAACTGAATATAATGAATGAATTTTGGCTTTGGTACTAAGTATTAAACCTCTAGATCTAGACATAGTAAAACCTATATAATACTGTTATAGTTAAAGTATCGTCCCAGGGTTTCATAAATTAACTTCCAGATTACTCACTTATAATTGAATCTAGCCTTTATTGAAGCACATCGGTGGTGGCTGACAAGAATATAAAGCTGTCCCCTGATCAGCCCCGAATAATTGCAAGGGCACTCCTTATAAGCCTGAAAACACAAAAGGGATGTTTGGGGGTCCAGCCAATGCAAGAAAGCCAGGTTACAGAAGTGGGAGAGTGCAGTCAGGTGGAGGGACACTTAGCCAATCACAATTAGTCCAATCACCCCAGTTACAGAAACAGAGCCCCGTTACCCAAGCTACAGAAGCAATGCCCCATTAGGTAGTTTCATGTTCTTAAAGGTTCCTATAGTAAAAGAAAAAGAACCTCTTGCCCCAGTCATGACCCTTGTACTTGGCCTGGTTATTTACAGGATGGAGTCACAAAACAAAATGGAGTCACATTTGCTTCTATTATCACACTACATGGATAAAAATGGTAAAAATAATAAAAATCTTAAAGAAATAATGATAGTCAAAGCAGAGATCACCATGACTGACAGTGAGGGACTCCATATTCCAGGGTAAGGGCAGGGACATTATGCTAGACATTCACCTGTTTCAAACTGTGTTCTTCTAACTATAGTTACCCATGATCACATTTCTTATTATACAATGATACAAATAAAAATATTTGTGTTAAATGAATAAATTATACTACTATCACTTAGAAAAATATACTGCATTTGAGGTTTCCATTTACAACTTAATATATCCCATGAAGAATATAACTAAAATTAAAATATGTAATTTGATAGTGTGACTTAAGAGAAAGATTGTAGTGGAGGTAGAAAACTCAGTCTTTCAAATTAAAAAGAATGGTCTCCTCCAATGAATTTTTATATCTTAAATCAGTTTCATCACATCATAAGTGAAAGTGGAATTTTTTTTAAATTGATGACAAAGTCAGAGTAACATTATTTAAATAAGGATTTCTGGGAATTTTTTTCATATTGAAATATTAAAATGAAGTAAATTAAGAAAACTAAAAGAGAAAACCTGATAAAAATTCTAATAACATTGCAAATTCTATTGAAATACAAAAGTGAAATTCTGGTCAATATAAGACCATGTGTGTTATAGCAGGAATCACCCTGGACCTTTCTTTGTACACTTTTCCTGACCCCATCCCTGTGGAAAGAGACAGGGTTGAGAGCAAAGGGCCCAATTCCCTAGTCCCTACAGTGGCCCAGGAGAAATACAGCAGCACATAGTTGTGACTTTCTACCTCATCTGTGGGCTGCCTGGTGTACTTCTCTCTCTATCACATGACTCAGAACTCAGACTGGGACAGATACAGGGCTCTGGTCTCAGGTAAGGGAACTATGGAAGTCAATGGCAGGCACCACTGCGTGTGACCATTGCATGAAGGGAAAGTGATCATGTGGCACACAGCACCACCAGGCCCACAAGAAGCTTCTATGGGACCCTGAAGATAACCAGCTCATTTATAAACAGCCATAGATTAAGGGGAAATTGGGAGCAGAAGCACACAGTTGGGCACCTGGATGCCTAGAAAACTTGAAGCCCTCACCCAGGCAAACCCCAGTCCTCAGTGAAAGCCCTGAAAACTAGTGAAGGGGTTCCACATCAGAATTCAAAGACTGGGGCAGGTGAATGTTTAATTCAAAGGCTGCATTTCAACAGAAGATGGCAAGGCACACAAAGGAGCAAGGAAACATGAGCCATTCAAAGGAATAAAATCTTTAGAAATCATCCCAGCAGAAAAAGAAATTATAGTGACAGGACATCACCTTTCCAATGTCTTCCTTACAGAGGTTTCAACAGTGAAGGGGAAATGCAGGGTAACAACAGAAGTAAATCAGAAAAATTTTATGTGGGAAAACTGCAGTGTCTTTGAAGAGATGTAAGTCATATTAACAAGAAAGAACCAGATGTTCTTGAATTGAAAGACATCCTATGTTGAACAATGGGATATCTCAGTGGAACAGGGAAGCCAATTAGCCAAACAGAAGCATCTTATTTAAATGCTGGAGTCTGTGAAGTGGGAAACCTAAAGGTGAGTGAGAGACAGTGCCCAGGATGTTACAGGAGAACACAGGTGGACTTATGATCTCCTCATGGCCATCTCTGGAGGACTGTGAGGAAGGGGCAGAGGGGAAACCTGTGAAGAGAGTTAAAACTTCAGCTGCACTTGCTGATCTCACCTGCTCAGTAGCCTGGTGCTGCTAACAGAGGTCACAGCAGACAGCTGTATACACTTGTCTCCATCCCAGCACAATGCTCTGTTGGCCAGTGTTGTTCTAAAAGGTTAACTAGATCATTCATGGTGTTGGAGCTCAGACCACAAATCTCCTGGCCATTGGTCATCAGCCTGGGTGGCTTTAGGTCCTTCCCAGGCTGGTCAGCTGCTGTGGTCCAGAGTTGGCTGTGGTAACTTCTGGAATGGCAGCAATGAGGCTGCACTGACAAATGGAGACCAGGATCCCTGAGGTCCTCCACACCTGCCTTACACCTGCAGCCTCATGAGTCTCTCTAAGGCCACACCTTTGGCATCTCACATGGATGACAGTCCTTAGCCCCCTGAGACTGACATCTCTACTGAGTTCTGGATTGTCTGTTAGTCTTCCCTCAACTCCACATGTGGATTATTGGGAGGAGGATCCACTCTGTGTTCCCTACAGATGGGTCCCAGAGGTGGATGCATAAGATCGGCTCCATGAGGGACAGTGAAGGGTCCCAGTGAAGTCTCCTGGGGCCAGACTCTGAGCCCTGTGGGGTGCACCATCCCAGAGTGACCAGCAGAGGGCGACAGGCCACAATGAGGGAAGAAAGAGCCTCATCTTAGAAACACCAGGGAAGTGGTGGCTGAAAGTGTCCAGCACCTACAGGGAGCCCCGCAGGCTTGGAGGGGTCTCTGGTCTGACCAGGGACATGTGGGAGGGGCTGAGCTGTAGGGAAGCCCTCTCTGTGCTTGGTGCTCAGGGACTGGACACTTGGCCTTGCTCTACCCTTATCTCCTCTGTGTCACCAAAGTCCTCACTTAAGGTATAATTTTGTCCCACAGTGTGAGTGTGTTTGAGAAAATAGCTGTAATGCCAGATTCATGGGACCCCCATAGATCTCCAGGAGCCGAATCCGATGCAATCACACAAGAGTCTTTATTGCAAGCTCGAGCCTGGACTCAAAACCACTCCTGACACAGCAGTCCCAGGGAGTGAGTCCTGGTCCTTTGTCCAGTGAGGTTTTATAGGTTTTGGGGGGATACTCCATGCGTCACAGCATCACACAGCAAATCATTTCACACCGCGGGAAAGTCAAACAACAACTCTTAACATTGATTAGCACATTCACTGTTGGAAACAAGTTGGGTAGGGGTGATTGGTTAGTACAAGAGGGGGATTCATTTGAACTTATTGGTTTAAACCACGAGGGGTGTACATGCTAAACTACATGGTTTCCCAACATGTTATCAACCACCATAAACTACTGTGGGGTCATCTGACATCCCAGATATTTTCCCTGTCTCATGCTGATTAGAGGTTGCTGGGGAGTTGCTATGGGTCCTCATCTACCCTGACTGAGTCAGGGACTCCTGGCACACATAGATCTCTCCTATTATTTGCAGACAAACAACTCAGCAGGGTGAGTATGTGCTTAGGAGTGCTCTGTGGCAAGGACAAGGGTCAAGCCCCCTTCCTCGCACAGGCTTTGAGGTAGAAGCTGCTGTTATTTATTTATTTTTAAAAATGGAGTTGCATTAGTTTCTCAGAGCTACAAGAAGGGAATGAGGAATAAATGAGTTCATCCAGGTGGGATTAATCTCTCTTCTAAGGACAGGCCCAGGGAGCCATTTCTCTCCCTCTCAGGCATCAAGGAGAATCCTGTGAGGACCTGTGAAGAGGGGATAACAAGGAAGGTGAAGAAATTTGTTATTATTTTATTTGTGGAACAGGTGTGAGAGGTTGTGATGGGCAGAGTCACTGCAGCCCTCTTGGGGCTGTGGAACACATGATCAAATGTGAAAACCTGCTGTGGTGTATGTGGTAGAAAGGACCTTTGTACTTTCTACTTACGATAAACTTGCTCTAATCACATATGCTCCAACTTTTAGAACATTTTTTTTTATTTGTGGAAATCCTGGTATAATTTCTTTTTCTTTCTTCTAAAATTATTCAAACTAAGACTTACCTCCCAGAAGATAAGTCTCTTGGGAGATTATAGGCAAAATCATTGGTTTAAGTGGGTTTTTGGGGGGAGACTGAGTCATGAAAGACTGCAAACCATAGTAGTTTACATCCTGCCCAGTTTCTTGGCCATGGTACCTCAATGTCCAGAGAAATCCACTCCAACATAATTAGTTCATAGATTCTAATGCTTTTTCTTACTGCACTGCTTTTTTGAAATCAAAGCACAAAGTTTAGCCTTACTTTCTATAATTTCTTCTTCTTCCAAGGATCATAAACATAAAATTGAGACAAAAGAAATGCAAGAAAAGTATTTGCTGAACCATGAAGAATGCACTAGATCACTACTCAGAGTCAATGGACTGATGTGAGCTGATGTTCCCAGGGAAGCACCTTCCTTGAAGATAAATCTGCCCTACCCCAGTGTAGGGTAAATGGGGACACTGGTCCTGTGCTACACTGTGAGAGGCACCAGGCTGGCAGCTGTTCAATTCTGATTTGCACACAAAACAGACCCCTGCCCTGAGGACATCTTTAAAAACTGGCCACACCCTATGCAGGAATCAGTCCCAGTCAAGAGAGAGTATGGACATGAGGGTCCCCACTCAGCTCCTGAGGCCCCTATTGCTCTCCTCCCAGGCAAGGGACAGTACTGGGAATGACTCAGCACAATGTGGTCAGTGCCTGGTTCTTTAATGAAGTCCTCTTGTAATGTATTTGATTGTAAGAATATTTATTTTTATATTTCCAATGTCAGGTTCCAATGTGATATCATGATGACCCAGTCTCCATCTCCCTTGTCTAAATCTAAAGGAGACCCAGTCATCATCACTTGTCGGGCAGGTCAGAGCATTGGTACCATTTTACACTGGTATCACACACTTCTGCCTCTTTCAATGCTTTATTCACTCAAATTACTCAATACAATTTCACTCTATAGGTTCTTAATCAAGAAAATGACAATCCTTAATGCTCAGCACTGCAACAGACATAATCAATCCACAGCAAACAATTCTGGATTAATTCCAAGCACTGCAAACACACTTTATCATGACAGGCTAATGACAGACATTCCCTCTGCATGCTGAGTTCAAAAGTCTTAAGCCTTAGGCTTTATGTCCAGCAGATGCACACTCACTCAGTCCACAGTGACCAGGTCTGGAACCAAGGCAGGCCTTTTCTGGCATGGAGTGGACCACAGGTTGAGGAGAGGGTCATAGGGAGAAGTTGCGGCTCTTGCGGTAGAGTTTGAGAGCAGTGAGGATCACGCAGAGGCTCAGGAATGATGACAAGTGATGGGATGTCAGGTCCTCATCAGGCTTTCCAGTTCGAGTGCATCCTTGTTTCGGCTGGCTGAATCCCTGTTCATTTGCTCTGTTTTTTATACTAAATTTTGGGGCTTTTGACCCCCCCTTAAATCTTTATCAGCTATGACCTGATTTTTCAGTGACATCATTTACCCTGGGGTCAGAAACATATGGTCTGGTGGTCTCCAACCTGATCTTCTCACCTTTCCCTCTTATCAGGGGAGGACAGCCTGCCAGGGGCTTCACTCTGCTTAACAGGGTGAGGGAAAATGACTTGTCTGAGGTCACACTGGAGGGCTCTGTCGGTGTGCCTGGTGAAATGGCAGGTCAAACTGGAGTTTTTAAAATGGAGTTGCTATGGCTCAGGCCTAAGGCCATCCTCACACCAGGGCAGGCTCCTAAGCTTCTCATGAAAAGTGCAACAAACTTCTAATCTGAGGTCCCCTCAAGATTCAGAGACAGTGAATCTCAGACAGATTATACTCTCACCATTAGCAGCCTGAAACCTGAAGATGTCACCACTTATTGCTGTCAACAAGGCTACAGTTCCCCTCCCACAGTGACAGAGGACATGATAACAATGTCCCAGGGAAGCAGAAGTGGAGGCTGAGCTGCCCCAGCTGCTCCTCCTGCTGCCTCCGTCTGAGCATTTCAGAGGCAGACAGGCTCTGTAAGTCACTGGGAGGGTTTGCTATAAGGAATCTGGAGTCCCTCTGCAGTCTCACTCTCTTTCCTCTGTTCAGCACTAGCAGACAGGCATGGAGATATTTCTCCTTGTTTAATGAAGGACATGGCTTGCTGAACCTAGAAGAGGGGTAATGGCATTATTTTGATTCAAACTGCACAAAGGAAGCTACTGTAGGTATTCCAAAACCTCTGATTCTGAGGTGAGGCAGAACATCATGGCTAATCCAGGCATTTTTTTCTGTTTCTAAATTCTTCAGGATTGGGATCCTGTCTGCCTTGACTTTGTCAGATGCTTATTCTGGAGTAAATCCCACCACAGCCTGGGTCAAAGATTCCAGGAAGAATTCAGATCACACAGGTAGAAATCCAGGGGCAGATTCTCATTGTGTCTTTGCAAAAAGCAGTGGGTACTTCAGTGACATTGAAGGCTCATTTTGACAGGTTGTCACACCCCAGAATAAATACAACTGAAAGTCTTGAGATTATTTTTTTAAAAAAAGCTATGACTGGACCTTTTAAAATGACCATGATTGGAAATAATAAAATTCTGCATGATTTCAAATCAGCTGGTCTCTGCTCAGCAAGTGTCTCTCAGTCATCAACATGACCAACACAAGGACACATTAGCTACCCTCCCACTTTCCAGTGAGGCTCCTGCAGGTGTCAATAGCATGGCTCACAGCTAGCCAGGGCTCTCATGGTTCCCTGTTCAAGAAGAACAGCCATTGCTGGACTTTTTTCACCACAGATGGGGATTCTGTCAAGCACTTATGTGGAGTGGAGCCCTGGGCAGAGGCCCTGCAGTTTCTCCCAGGACCTGAGCTGAGCACAGCCCACCTCCCAGGCTACTGTGGTGAGGTCAGCAGCTCCTGCAGCTGCTCTGTCCCCGTGTCTGCTCACAGGTACTGCATGATTGTTGGGAATTTTCTGCAGGGCTCAAGAACACTGCAAGAGTGGTCATCCCCTCGAAAACTTTATTTCCTGTCAATGCACACCCCTAAGCAGTTTATTAAATTAAAAATGATATTCCTAAGTCAAATGAATTCATCCATAGCATGGCTTTTGAATTTCTTTTGTAAAGGAGGTTTTTTTTTTTAAGGAAAATAAATAAATCTCAGATTTGAGAAATTAGAAACAATTAAAATAGCAACACTATTCACCCTGCCAGCTGCTATTTTTTGAGTCTGGGAGCCTCACTATGGATCACACTGTACTATGGAGTGCACAAAACAAAAAGGTGTTTGAACCCACCCTAGTTAAAGTAAAGAGCTTGAAATTTGCAACAGAAGCTGTAATTACCATTCTTTGGATTGATGACCTTATTAAATTACACCGAGAAAGTAAGGATGATAAACATGGAGGTTTTGAAGATGCTGTTCACTCTGGAGCCCTTGATGACTGATCTGATCTCCCTTTTATTTATAACAATGTTAGTTACAATGTCCTGTACCTTGAGTGTTATACACTAAAGTACATCATGCTATAAAAAATTCCATGCAAAATAAATAGCTCTGATGGATGTCACAAGCAAAAATTTGTGGACAATTTTTACTGATGATTTATGAATATCTCTTTGTTCTTCAAAATATCAGTATGTACTAAAGAGTTTATATGTTTTTCAATGGGGCATAAGTACTATAATTTTTGATTTTCTTAAAATCCAGAACTTTCAGATTTGTATCATTGGTGAACCATAAAATTAGCCTTTGGGTGGGCTGATGGGTTTTATGTTTTTACTGTGGAGCCAAGGTCATTGATTGACTGTCATGGTTACTGTGTGGTCAAGGCCATAAACCCTCTGAGTCAGCACATGCACTCAAGGTCATATAGTGTAACCTGTGAGCACAAGCCCTGTGTACCCTGTTGGCAGGGGCCTTCTTTGTTTGAACTGAAATTAAAAGGGTCTAGGAAAATGGCTTATGGATGGGGTCTGGCTATAGGCTATTGCCCCCTCTGAATAAAGGATGACCAGCATTACCACCTGCCTCACATCCTTCAACTGCCAGATCCTGAGCCTCACTTCCTGGGCCTGAGTCTCACCCTCACAAAGGCAGTCATTATTTCCAGCTCTTGGAGTTCTGTTGGAAAGGACAGGACACCGAGTATTTTCTATGTGCCTTTAAGTGCAATCAGGAAGTTGAAATCATTAAGAAAGATTCATTAACTCACAGAATCCATAGTAAAATAAGAAATTACAAGCAATAAACAAGGGTTCTTTTCAGAAACAATGAAACCATTTCTACCAAATGAAAAGCAAAAGAAGTGTGGATGCAGCATTATTTTCCATCCTATTCAAGGTGTTCAGTCCAAACAGCACCCTTAGTATCACTGAGAGCTGTTCCAAGTGCAGAATTCCAGAGACCCCTAGGCTTGCAGGATGAGAATCTGTAGTTTGGAATGTTAAGTATTTCATATGCATGAGAGTTGGGAGACTACTTTTAGGACACAATTATTTCAGATATGGTTGTTAATCTGCAAGGCCATTTCAGGAAATTTCAATTTAGAACCTATTCATAGCGGCCGCAGATGATGCTGCCAGGCCTGGAGGTCTCTTATCTGGGCACGGCCTCAGCTGCCTCCAAGGCTATCTCCATGGTCAATGCCACTGATGAACAGAGGTCTCCTGTCCAATCAGCTGCCCCCTACACTGCTTCCATTCCAAGGTCCCCTGGAGGTCTTCTTCTGGGGTGCCAGTGCCCTTGCAGCTCAACCACATATGCCCCAGATGCAAGTGACACTGACACCACTGCTGACCTCCAGAAATCACCTGGTGATGCTGCCCCCCAAACTGCAGTTGCAGCCGCTGCTCTGATCTGTTGTCTGCTGTCAACAACCCCCGACACTATTGCAGCTACCACTGCCTAGAATACTGCTGTGGGGGAGACTCCAGATTTGGTTGCATGTGGCTTCATCCATTTTGAGACACCAGCCAGGGCCTGGGTTTCAGGTACCAGGAGCTTTACCATCATGAGAGCCTCATTCTGTGGACTCCTACTAAAATCTTCAGGTCTAGTGTGAGGAGGCCTGCAGGTTTGGAGGAGCCTGGGGTCTTCCTGCTGGGAGTGATGGTGGCCCTTGTCTTGCTGCTGCATCTCGGGGTTTCTCCTGTGTATGAGTGTGTCTCTGGTGGTCTCTCTGCAAATAGGAGCATCATTGAGATCTTGGGACTGCATGTGGCTGAGCCTGAGGTATCTGAAGCCCACATTGGTGGGGTAGGGACTGGATTTGTGGGGGCTGATCTGGGTCTGGTGATCCCAAGAGACATCAGAGATGAGAACATCAAAAATGAGAACACTGATACAGCATATCAAAATCTCTAAGAAACTTTTGGAGTTGTGGCTCAGCAGTAGATTTCTCACCAAACTTGTGGGAGGCTCTAGGTTTGATACTCAGTACCACATATAAAAATAAGTAAAATAAAGGTATTTCCAGCTACAACTAAAAAATAAGTATTAAAAAAATCAAAATAACAACAACGAAACCTTTTGAACACTGACAGAGACCAGTTTGACTTTCCAGTGAAATTTATTTTCTTTTATTTTGTGATTTGCTAATATCTCTACCATATTTAAAACAGGGTGTTTTTATGCATCAGTGTGTGGAGGACAATGATATATGAATGGTTTTTGCATTTTTGTTGTAGTCTTAGGTCTTTACTTTTTTCTCTGTGTTTTTATTCTTCCTCTCTCTTGTCTGTTTTCTTGGATTTTCTTTCCAACTTGTCTCCAGTGAATCTCTATTGTCTGCTTTTCTGCTCTTCCTGTGAATTTTCACTTCTTGTTTCTCTCCTTCCTCCCTAAGAATATTGCATACTACACTACATCTGTTCTCTCATCCACCATTTGAAATTCTAAACTGTTTTAACAAATTTTCTGTTTATACTATAGATAGTTATTAAACTCATCATTTTGGTTTAATGCAAGAAAGCAGTAGACACCTTAGTGGGAGCTGTTAGGCTTAAGGCTATATGTTATCTACACTGGGTCTGTTGATATTTGTCTCCCCAGTAAGACAAAGCACTGGAAATCTTCAGGGACACTATATGTCTACAGGGTAGAACTTATCCTGCCTTAGATTCGTACTGCCAGATGGGAAAACATGCAAACAACATGAAGAAACAAGGGAATAAAACACCCCAAACAAATCAAGGAGCTCCAACAACAGAAGCCACTGATAATATCGTAAAAGAAATGTTTAAGAAGGAGTACAGACTATACACATTTATATATATAGAAAGATCACTTTGATAAAGAATTAGAGATTGTGAAAAAGAGCAGAAATCCTTGAAATGAAGGAATCAGTAGACAAAATTATAAATTCAATAGAAAGCATCACACACTAGACAATTTGAAAGACAGAACCTCAGACAATGAAGACAAAATATATAATCTTCAAAGTAGAGTGCAGAGAAGATGATAAGAAACCAATAAACAGAATATCCAAGAATTATGGAATAACATGAAAAGATCAAATTTAAGAGTTATTGGAATAGATGAAGGAGAAGAGATACAAACCAAAGGGATGCACAATATTTTCAATGAATGATATAATAGCAGAAAATTTTCTAAACTTAAAGAATGGGATGAAAAGTCAAATACAAGATGCTTACAGTACCCCAAATGCACAAAATTGCAGCAGATCCACACAGAGACACATTATAATGAGAATGACTAACACAGAGAATAAAGATAAAATTTTAAAAGTTGTGAGAGAAAAATATCAAATTATGAATAGGAGAAACCAATTTGGATTTCAACTGATTTCTCAACCCAGACCTGAAAGCCAGAAGATCCTGGAATAATATATTTCAAACTCTGAAAGAAAATGGAAGCCAACCAAGAATTTTATATCCAGCAAATTGAGTTTCAGATTTGAAGATGAGATTAAAACTTTTCATGATAAACAAAAATTAAAAGAATTCACCACTAGACTATAGAACATTCTCAAAAAAAATATTGAGGATAAAGTTTAAAAAAAAGTGAAAACCAGCAAAGGGAGGGAGGATCCATACTAAAGTGACGTTCAACCAAATGTCAAACCAAGACAAATCAAAACCCAGAAATAAATCAAAATGACAGGGAATACAAACCAACAATAACCTTGAATATTAATGGCATAAACTCATCAATCAAAAGACATAAATTGGCAGATTGGATTAGGAAGCAAGACCAACAATATGCTGTCTTCAAGAGACTCACCTCATGGGCAAAGACATCCACATGCTGAAGGTGAAAAGATGGGAAAAAACTTATCACTCATATGGATTGTGTAAACAAGTAGGGATTTCCCTCCTTATCTCAGATAAAGTAGACTTCAAACCAAAGTTAATCAGAAGAGACAAAGAAGGACATTTCATACTTCTTAAGAGAAGTATATATAAGCAGGACATAACAATTATAAATATTTATGCCCTCTAAAAATGAAACATTGATGTACATCAAATAAAGCTTTCTCAATTTCAAGACCAAAATAGACCATAATACAATTGGGTGACGTAAAAACACCTCTCTCACTACTGGATAGATTTTCCAAACAAAAACTAAATAATGAGATTATAGAACTAAATAATACAATCACTAATTTAGACTTAAGAGAACATATAGAATATTTCATCCATCAATGAGCAAATATACTTTCCTCTCAGCAACACATGGCTCCTTCTCTAAAATAGACCAAATGGAGACTAAATAATACACTATTGAATGATGAATGGATAGTAGAAAAAAATCAAGGATGAAATAAAAAAATTCTTAGGGGTAAATGAGAACACTGATACATCATATCAAAATCTCTGGGTCACTATGAGGGAATTACTAAGAGAAAAGTTTAGGAATTGGTCTCTGGCTCAGTGGTAGAGTACTTTCCTAGCACGTATGAGGCCCTGGATTTGATCCTCAGCACCATATAAAAATATATAAATAAAAGAAAAGAAAATTTTATTGCATTGAGCACATTCATTAAAAGAATAAAAAGTTAACAAATAAATGACCTAACCTACATCTCAAAACTCTAGAAAAAGCAGAACAAATCAACATCAAAAGCATGAGAAGACAGGAAATAATTAAAATCAGAGTTGAAATAAATGAAATCAAAACAAAAGAAACAATTGAAAAAAATCTACAAAACAAAAAGTTGGTTCTTTGAAAAAATAAATGAAATATATAACCACTGGCCATGCTAATGAAGAGAAAAAGAGAGAAAAGTCAAATTACTAAAATACAAAATGAAGTAGAAAATATCAAAATGGAAATGTCTGAAATATAGAAGATAATTAGAAACTATTTTGAAAATTTATATTCCAACAAAATAGAAAATATCAAAGACATTGACAAATTTCTAGAGACATATGACATATCCAAACTGAATGAGGAGGACATACATGATTTAAACAGATCAATTACAAGTAATGAAATAGAAAACATAATCAAAAGCCTACCAACCAAGAAAAACCCTGGACCAAATGGATTCTCAGCTGAGTTCTATAAGACTCTCAAAAAAGAATTAACACCAATACTCCTCAAAGTATTCCTTGAAATTGAAAAGGAGGAAACTCTTCCAAACTCATTCTATTGTTAGACCAAGATGCACAAGAAAAGACCACTGACTCCAATTAAAATCAAATTAAAGAAAGCTTATTATTTTGACTGGCCAGGCTGCCTTTCACCCAAAATTGCAGGAACAAGAGAGCCCCACAGCTTTCTTGCCCAGAAAGTTACACAAAGGGGGGTTACAGATAACAAAACTTTGATGAGCATAACGTTTATGAAGGTCATTAGAGCCTCAGAGAGGGTCGTTATCTGGCCAGGGAAGGCCAAGATTTGTGAGGCATCACTAAAGTTTCAGAGAGGGCTGCTATCTGGTCAGAGATCCAGGCATGGGTGAGTTCAAGGCACGGACAGACATTCCAAGCAGGTTCAGAATTTTCAGTAATTTACAGTAAAGCCAAAATTAGCTTTTCATGGCTTTGGGGTGAGATGGCTCCCAATTTTAAGAGAGAACCAGGTTGAGTCTATCATTACCCCCTTTTCTTATGTGTCCCTTTCAAATCTTTGATAGGTTAGGGGAAGAGCACTGAGGGAATTTTTCATCCCTCAGGTAACAGTCTCCAACTTTTTTTTTCTAACTCAGCCAAAACTGGTCTCCCTGATTTGACCTGACTTAATTAATTATTTATATTGACAGTCTATTTATTTTTGGCTGCATTGTTGTAAGAAGAGAGGCGTTGTTCATTTTGGCTTCTTTTGAGCTGAGAGGGGGTGACGTGAGGGGGCACGGTGTGAGGGACTTGAGTTTCCTTTTAGAAGTCAGTTCAGTTTGAAGTCTGGTTGGGGAAGAACAGGTTGTAAACTTATCTGGGGCTGAGTACTTCTATGAGAGAAACAAAAACCATGAGTACTGAATAAATGTTGCAGCAGCTGGAACACGTCACAGGAGGTGTGAGGGCTGAGAAGTTAGTGTATATATATATATTTACTAGGAGATGCCGTCTTTATAAAGGTATCTATATAAAAGCCAGAGTGGACAAGGCCTTTATACAGAAATGTAAATCTTTAACATTTTAAAAGTTATCAGGAATGTAAACACAATAGTAAACTTTTAGTGTTACAGATGTGCTTTTCCATAAGATACAGTTTAATAATTTAATATCATCTGATCTTGTAAAATCCTTTTACTAGTATGACCTCTGTGTCTAATAGAGAAACCTTTAATTCTGTTACTCAGGGCTGGATAATCATACTAGCAAACACCAAGCCTACCTGTGTAGGTTAGGAATATCTGTAGGCCTTAAACTAAAAATTTCTGTCTCTGGTAGCTCCTCTTGAGAATCTCTTTTTATAGCTATCAGGCATTTCTGTCTGAGAATCCTTCTTTGTAGCCTCCAGTCTTACTTATTTTGGGAGGCTAACATAAGGTGTATACCTTAAATTATTATTATTATTATTATTATTATTATTATTATTATTATTATTTAAAATGTCCAGGAATGGCTGTGTTTTGGTTTTAACTGGATGTGCTAAGTGTTTAAGATGAAGCAGTCAAACTGACTTTTGTTTCTATCTATTGTTAACAGTCAGCTGAGTTTTTATGGGAGTCATTCCTGTGGAAACTTGAGAGCAGCTTCTCAGTTCTACTAGTGCCATTTGTGCTAGGATGCGTCCATGTCTTGCTTGACCATGTGGCTTCCCTTGGAATCATCAGGAATGTCTCCTTTTTCCAATGACCCTCCTCTTCATAGAAAATTCACTGATTGGCTTTCTGTTCTCCAGTGGTCTCATTAATCTCCCTGATAGGGAGGTTATGTGGCCCAGAGTTGCAAAGCTTTTTAGAGAAGTTCCCTGTTCCCTGGATTCAGACTGACTCAGAGGGAAATAGCCAATTATTGGTTTTCTTGGCCCTTTTGATTTAACTTTACTTTTAAAACTTAAATAAATTTTAACAGCCTTATATTAAGAGTACTGGGCTTTAATGTCTATACACCAGCTTGGCATAATGCTTTTTAAAGGTAAGGCCAGGCTCTTTATAAATCTTAAGTGTTCTAGTTCTAAAGCTGATCTTTGCTTTTTAAATATCATTTTACAAAGTTTACATAATGTCTATAATTTTACAATTATTTATCTTTTTTATTAATTGAGGTCTGTATTATCCTATCTGTCTTGTTGATGATGGTTTATTATCTTAAATTAACCTGGGTTCTGTTCTTAAAACAGTACCTCTGCAAACTCTAACAGGGAATCCATCTTTAAACCATTTATAAGAAAACTACAAAATAAAATTAACAAGAGTAAAAACATTTATTTCATGTAATAGCTACCCTGAATTTTGACTGAGTTATACATTATATCCCCTCTTTGAGATCCTAGTAATCTTGACAGAAAACAAAACA
The DNA here is from genome assembly GCF_001458135.2 of Marmota marmota marmota. Classification (NCBI taxonomy): domain Eukaryota; kingdom Metazoa; phylum Chordata; class Mammalia; order Rodentia; family Sciuridae; genus Marmota; species Marmota marmota. Next base: position 671,363 of record NW_026004437.1, on the reverse strand, counting down.
AAACAAAACAAAAACAACTTTTGAACAAAACTTCAAATAAACTAAAATCTGGCCTACTGCTTTTGTAGTCATTCTCACATGTAGTAAGATGGTACACAGAGCCTATTCTCAGGTAAGGCCAGGCTATTTATAAATCTTAAGTGTTCTAGTTCTAAAGCTGATCTTTGATTTTTAAATATTATTTTACAAAGTTTACATAATTGTTTGAGGTCACATGAACATTAGCTAACACCATATGATATCACATTTAAAGCATGAATTAAAGAAAGGCTGAAATTTTTTAACCTTTTGTGGAAAGGTAGCAAAATACTTTGGGCTTTACAATATTAACCTTTACATAGATTAGGATCTTATTAACTGAAAAATACACTTAAATTGTTCCCCAATGTAAAAAGTAACATAAAACTTTACATATCTTATTGATAATGATAAATAAATCCCCAATATGTTTTTTAAGCTTAAAATTATCATACAACTTTAGAACACCAGCTTGACATAATCTTTTTAAAACTTCTACCTTACAGATTTGTATACCTGGAAGATATGAGCATATTAATAGCATCACAATTACATTGATGTTTTTATATTAACCAAGTTTAGCTTTTAAAGAAATGACAGGACAATGCTCTAAAATAACAGTTTTTATTTAACCGGTTGTTTAATTTTTATGGTTGCTTGATCTAGAAAAAAAAAAAAACTTAATAAACACAATGTTATGGGTAAACTTATGTTTTAAGAAATTTTTGTCTTTTTAACACATGACTGATTGTAAAAACAAACTTATACATGTTGGGTGCAGAGCAGGCTGAACTGTGTTGTCTGCAGGGCAGGCTGAACAGATGTTGGCTGCAAGATAGCCCACACACTCAAATCCCCCTCTATCTAGTCCTTTATCACCTGTTTGTGTCAAGTCCCACTCAAGGCTGAGCACTCAACCCCCCTTGGGCCAACAAGGCAGCTTGCAGACCCAGAGGCCCCATTAGATTTGGGCTATAAAAACTCCCTCCTGCCAGGCCCCCTCTCTCTTGTTCTCTCTCTCTTGCCCCCTCTCTCTTGCTCTTTCTCTCTTGCTCTTTCCCTCTTCATCTCATCTCTTCTCTTCTCTTCTCTTCTCTTCTCTTCTCTTCTCTCTCTCTCTCTCTCTCTCTCTCTCTCTCTCTCCTTCTTTCCTTTCTCTTTGTTGCACTGATGCAATAAAGATCTTTTGGTTGCTCCGAGTGTTGTGGTCACTTTCCTTTCAATACAGACCTTAGTAAATCAATCAGATATCTAACAAAAGTACTCATGTATGAGTAATCCCATATCAAATTTACTTTACTTATTTTATCAAAATATTAGACAAATGTATTCAACAGCATTAGCCATTTTTTTACTTGTTGAAGGAAAGTCCTAGAACCAAGACATATTAGACATTTTATAGCATTAATATTTTATTAGTTTTCTGAACACCTAGAAAAACTTGTAAGCTTAAAGACATTTATTTTTATCTGTTTATCCAATTTAAATTGAACCATTTAAATCATGTGAATTAAATATCTTTGGATCTGTTTTTAAATTTTTTTAACAGTGCTCCTTATATCTGTTAATTTGTATATCATATATATATATGGACATATGCACATATAGATATACAACACATAATTCAAGTGTGCATACATAACACAGTAGTAAAGGCCTTGTGGCTTTTCGCGGGTGAAATCTCCATTGTAATGTGTAAAAACTCCACAATTAATCAAAGATAGAACTGATCAGAAAAACATTAACCTAGGTCTATAGGATCAAAATCATGAGCTCAAAAAAATACACAATCTAAGAAAAAGCGAGAGTCCTAGAAAAAAATATCCAGCCAGTAATTAGTAAATACCATACAATTTACTTTTTGGTTTAGTCTAGTTTGAGTTCAGGTAAAAGACACCTTTACTCTTTTTTTCTTGGGCCTCACTCAGATCAGTCTCCTACTGAGCTCTCAGGCTTCTTCCATTTGCATTTCAATGTAAATATTGGCTGAGGTCAGGAAGGAGCAGGGAAAACTGCTATTCTGAGCAGACACCTCATGCCTAAGGCATTTTAAACATAAGTCATAATTTTCAGTTTCAGATATTGAAAATTATGATACAAGTTTAAGATACAACTTACAAAATTTTACACTATTACATCTTGTTTTGTCAAAGGAAAATTTTTTTTCTACACTAGAAAAACTTGCTCACACAAAACTGAAAATAGGATCTTACTTAATAATACAAAAGCTACCATCAGAAGAAATACCTTTAGGATCATTAAGCTACTTTCTTTGTTCTGAAGTTCCTAAAGAGAACCACACACTATCATCTATATACAAAATTAAGCTTCAAAAATTTTCAAGACTGTTGCTATTCAACAGCATTTTAATAAGCCAGACCAAACCCCAATCCAACATTTTCTTTCCCCAAGCCCTACACCTTGAGGGGAACAGATACCATACTACGATTTACTATCCTTGTCCAAATTAATGCACTGGTACACACAGAGACATTTTCTAAGGCTACCCAATTCAAAAATTGGTGAAAAAAAATGAATAATTGGGAATTACTTGCCAACTTGGAAGTAGAGTTCTTTAGTTTTCCATCCTAAGTATTTAAGTTAATTCTGAAATTATCTGAATTCATAAACTAAACAATTACCTAAACCAAACTTTTAACTGCTTCAAAAACCCATTCAGATATCACATTTTTACAATAAAACATCATCTTTTAGACAAACATTCAGCCAAGATCATTCCAAAGAAACAATTTATAATATCAACACATTATTGCACATGTCTTAAAGGGCCAGAAACAAACAAAAACACAGGACAGATGGTCAGAAAGGAGCTCCAGACTATGGCTGACAGACAGGAACCTTTAAAACAGAGCAGATAAGAGAAAAATCTCCCCTAGTTTCTAACTTCCATTTGATTATGACTCCTACACCAGTGTCACCATAGATGTCCCCATGAGTGAACCAGATGTTTTCACAGAGGGGCAACCTGAAATGTAAAATCAAGGGTCTTGGTGGCAACTTTACTGCATTTAGTGTCTGCTTTTTCTTTCTCTCTTTTTCTTTTTTTTAAGTACACAGAGGTATCATAATCCTTACAGTGCAGGAAGGCTGGAGTTCCCCAAAGCAAAAAGGGCTTCAGCAGCTGCTGGGAGTCCCTCAGTTCCTCCTTTTACTTACAGGATTAGCTCCTCTGGTTTGGTTCCACCCCAGGCATGCTCCATATCTCCTAACATTTCAGTAGTCAGCTCTCAAAAAGTTCCCCAGGGCTCCTTTAGAGTTCCCCCTGAGGTGTCAAAATTTGTAACTGAAAGTTTGGTTCCTGACCTTGAAGCCAAATAATGCCCATTTAATAATGAGGACAGGGTTTTGAGAAAAAAGAAAAAGGGAGGTTTATTGCTTTCCTAACAAAGCAGAAACACAGGGGATTCCATCCCAAAGGTTGTGACTCTCTTGATCTGGAGGGGCAAGGGATTTTAAAGGAGTTTCACTTGTTAATCTGGGAGATACTCAGTTCTTAGATCCCCAGCAGGCATTTCCCTCTGCAGGTGATGTGCTCCAGGCACCCAACTATGGGCTTCTCTCGACCTGCTTAACAAAGGGGGATAAAGTTCATCGCAGTTCCTTAAAACACAGTTCAAAGGGGTGTCAGTCTTACTTGCTTTATTACCCATTTTCATGTCCAATATTCTTAAGTTTTTACCACAGAAGTCACACAACAAGAGGCCCCCAAACAAACAAACAAACAAAAAACCCCATATAGAACACAGAACAAAACATAAGAAAACAGAAATAGAAAAATAGAGGAGCAATGCAAAGTCTTGTTAAATATCCCGGGGTAGGAGCACATACATGCCCATCGGCACCTCTATACCCTTCCAGAGGAATTCCCTACATAACAGAACAGAGGACAGAATGACATCTCATTACTTTCCTGGACAGGAGTATGTGTGAGCCTCACCAGGCAACCTCTCTGTCTTGGGAAGAGATCTCCCTTAACAGAATACCAGATGTTATAAAGGCACCACTTATCTATGGAGGCCTCCTCCACCAGGTGCTCACTAATAGTTTTAGTGCCACAGTTCACTGCAGTTCTCTGGGGACTGAGGCTCACTCTGAGGCCTTGAAATACCTCAAGGTGTGCACCCCTTAGAGTGACTCTCCAGCCCAGAGCCCTGGAGTGAAGGCTGGCTTTAAAATTTCTAGCAGTCTAGTCTTGTGGTCTGGTCTGGCAGGGTCATCTCGCTGAGGCCTCCAAAATGTTAGAACAGGATGCACAAGGAAAGACCACTGACTCCAATTAAAATCAAATTAAAGCAAGCTTATTATTTCTACCAGCAGGGCTGCCTCTCTCACCCAAAACCATGGGAATAAGACAGCATTGCAGATTTCTTGCAGCCCAGCTTTATAGCCCAGAAATTTACACAACAGGGGATTACAGATAACAAAACTTTGATGAACATAACATTTTTGCTGGCCCCAGCATCAGAATTTATGAAGGTAATTAAAGCCTCAGAGAGGGTCTTTATCTGGCCAGGGAAGGCCAAGATTCATGAAGCATCACAGAATTTGGAGTAATTTATAGTAAAGCTGAAATTAGCTTTTCATGGCTTTGTTGCAAGATGGCTCCCAATTTTAAGAGAAGATCAGGCTGGGTCTATCACTATAAGCTAATATCACCCTGATACCCAAGACACATGAAGGAAAGAAAACTTCAGACCAATATTTCTGATGAGCATAGATGCAAAATTCTCAATAAAATTCTGGAAATCACAAACAAAAACATATTAAAAGGATAATGCACAACAATCAAGTAGTTTTCATGCCAGGGATGCAAGATTGGTTCAACATATGGAAATCAATAAATGTAATTCATCATCTTAATACACTTAAAAACAAGAATTATATGATCAACTCAATAGATGCAGAAAAAGCATTTGGCAAAATACAGCACACCTTCATGTTCAAAACACTAGAAAATCTAGGGATAGTAGGAAAATACCTCAACATGTAAAAGCTATGTATGCTAAACCCAAGGCCAGCATCATTCTAAATGGAGAAAAATTGAAAGCATTGTCTTTAAAAACTTCAACAAGACAAAGATGTCCTTTTTCACCACTTCCATTCAATGTCATCCTTGAAACTCTATTCAGAGCAATTGGATAAAAGAAAGAAATTAAAGGGATAAAAATAGGTAAAAAAAAAAAAAAAGAACTCAAACAATCACTATTTTCCAATGACATGATTCAATATATAGAAGATCCAAAACATTCCACCACAAAAATTATAGAACTAAGAAATGAATTCAGCAAAGTAACAGCCATAGAACTAATAAATGAATTCAGCAAAGTAACACCCATAAATCAAATGCAGTCCTATACATCAGCCATGAATCCACTGAAAGAGAAATTAGGAAAAACTACCCTGTTCATAGTAGCCTCCAAAAAAACTAATAATAACTGGGAAGCAGCCTAACAAAAAGAGGTTAAAGACTTCTGCAATGAAACCTACAGAACACTAAAGAATGAAATTGAACAAGACTTTAGAAGATGGAAAGATATCCCATGCTCCTGGATAGGCAGAATTAATATTGTCAAAATGGCCATACTACCAAAAGCCTTATATAGATTCAATACAATTCCTATCAAAATCCCAATGAAATAGAAATATAAAAAGAAAATATAAATAAAAAATCAATCATAAAATTTGTTTGGAAAAATAAGAGACCCAGAAAAGCTAAAGCAATCCCTAGCAAAAAAAAAAAAAAAAAAAAAAAGTGAAGCAGGATTCATCTCAATACCAGACTTTACTATAGAGCAATAGTAACAAAAATGGGATGCTATTGGCACCAAAATAGATGTATTGACCAATGGTAGAGAATAGAGGGCACAGAGAAAAACCCACATAAATACAGTTGTCATACTAGACAAAGGTGCCAAAAACATTCACTGGAGAAAAGACAGCCTATTCAACAAATGGTTCTGGCAAAACTGGAAATAAACATGCAGCAAAATGAAATTAAACCCCTATCTCTCACCCTTCACAAAAATCAACTCAAAGTGGATCAAAGACTTAGGCACTAGAACAGAGACCCTGCACCTAATATAAGAAAAATAGGCCCAAATCTTCATTATGTCAGCCTAGGATCTGACTTCCTTAACAAGACTCACAAAGCACAAGATGTAAAATCAAGAATCAATAAATGGGATGGATTAAAATTAAAAGGCTTTTTCTCAGCAAAGGAAACAATCAGTAATGTGAGGAGAGAGCCTACAGATTGGGAGAAAATCTTTACCATATGCACTTCTGATAAAGCATTAATCTCTAGGATATATAAAGAACCCAAAAAACTTAACACCAAGAAAACAAATAACCCAGTCAATAAATGGGCAAAGGAATTGGACAGACACTTCACAGAAGAAGAAATACAATCAATCAACAAATATATGAAAAAGTGTTCAACATCTCTAGCAATTAGAGAAATGCAAATCAAAACTACTCTAAGATTTCATCTCCTGTCAGAATGACAATCATCAAAAATATAGGCAATAAAAAATGTTGGCGAGGATGTGGGGAAAAAAGGTACACTCATACATTGCTGGTGGGACTGCAAATTGGTGCAACCACTCCAGAAAGGTGTATAAAAATTCCTCAGAAATCTTAGAATGGAACCACAATTTAACCCATGTATCCCTCTCCTCAGTTTATACCCCAAAGACTTAAAATCAGCATACTACAGTAATGCAACCACATCAAAGTTTATAGTAGCTCAATTCATAATACCTAAACTATGAAACCAATCTAGGTGTCATTCAATAGATAAATAGATTAAGAAAATGTGGGAAATATACTCAATGAAATATTACTCAGCTTTAAGGAAGGAAATTATGGCAGGTGCCAATATTTGGATGGATTTTAAGAATATCATGCTAAGCATAATAAGCCAATCTAAAAAAACCAAAGGTCGAATATTTTATCTAATATGTAGATACTAATTCACAATAAGGTGGGAGGCACTAGGGAAGAATAGCGTTACCATAGATTAGGTAGTGAGAAGTGAAGAGAAGGTAAGATAGGGGGTGTGGGGATAGGAAAGATAGTAGACGGAAACAGACATGATTACAGTATGTATATATGTGACTGCATGACAAATGTGATTCTGAAACATGACATGTACACCAGAAAAATGAGAACTTATAACCTATCTATGTATAATATCCAAGTGCATAAATGTATTTTACTGTTATGTGTAACTAATTAAAACAAATAAAAAATAATAAGAAGAAAAATTATAAGAAAAAAATGAAACTGGAATGAGTCTAGCAGTGCTATTGAACTTTAAGGGTATCATAGAAATTAGTTTATTAATACTTAATATTTCCTGGTAAAAATAAATACTTAAACTATTGAGGTAGGAAAAAAAAAACTTATCATAAATAACACAAATCAGTCCCTTTTCTGTTGCTCTACCAAGTACTGTGTGGAAAAAGGAGGTGGGTTTAACTCACGGTTCTCAAGGCTGAGTGTCCAAGGTTGGGCAGTCCCACCTGCTGTCCTCAGGTGAGGCCCCTGGCTTGTGTCACAGTTGGGTGTGTAGGTGGGAAGGGCACCAGCTGCACACTGCAGTGGCCACGTCTGTGTTGTGGCCTCCCTGTGTGACAACCCACTGTGGTGAGGACGCCCTCAGTGTGTGAGACCAGCACTGGTCCTTCCAGAGGCAGCAGCTCCAATGACCTGACCCCCACCTCCTAGCCCTGCCTCTTAAAGAATCAACCATTTTTCATCTTGGCCACACTGTGACCAAACATCCAATACAGTAAGAGTTATGGAAAGCAACTAGGGACAACTTTATATCCCCATTAACATACAATGAACTTGAAATATTTTACCTTTATTACTCTTTAGCAAAGTATAATGTGGACAGGCATTTCTCAATGACTTGACAATTGTTTGCTTGTCCAGCTTGATTTGGGCACTTGGTTTGCTCCTAGAATGTTTTATAAGAATTCTGAGGATGTGGTACATCATTCTTGTCCACAATGGATGTCACATTTACACAAAATGGCAATGCACACATTAAAATAATAACAGTAGGGAGATCAGGAGGGCAGAGCAGCTGTATCAGGGGGAGGATGTATGTGGAGGATGGGAAAGGACTGGACAGGAGACTGGGAATAGTGTGTGCTGTGCTTCTGACATCCACACACCTCACTGCTGTGTGTGCTCAGAACACACTGGCGCCAGGAAAGTTGAAATCCACTATTGTGGAAATGCTGAATTATGTAAAATTTTCTATCTATTAATTTAATTAAAATGTTTTAAATTTGGATTTAATATGAACAGTAATCAATTCTTTAAATTATTAAGAAAAACTGAAAGTAAGCCATATTTGAATAAAAGAATTTCTGGAAATTTACATTTGCTTATCATATAAAATTTGGTGCAGTCAGTTTTGAGAATCCTGAGAACTAAGAGTGTAAATAGGCAATGGTCTCTCAGTGTTTGGGGCACAGCAGTCCCTGGGTCCCTGCACCTGGCATGTCCATGAATTGATCCTCCACTGCGTGGTGACCGGCTGTGGCTTAGGGAAGGTGGCTGGCTACCCTGATGGGACTCTGGGCCCAGGATCCACCCTGACACCTGGGTTTGGAGAAGGCCCTCTGGGAGGATGGATCTTTAGTGTCACCAGGGACCCACTCTCAGCTCACACTGAAGAGACCTCCTTTGGGCCCAGGCAGGAGCAGAGGGCTGTGTCTCTCCTCCTGGCCACACAGGGGTTTGTGTGCCACTAGGCTGCCGGGTCCTCAGAGCACAGCCTGGTACTGGAGTGACAGTGCCAACTCTGCACTCAGCACTCTGACCCAACAAGACCCACACAGGTCCAGTGCCCAGCAGCCTCCCAGCTCCAGGGGTCACACGCAGGCTTGGAGCTTTATAAACACAACTGACAGCATCTGGCATCAGTGTCAAAACCACAAGGAATCCACATGCCTACGTCCGTTCTGTTTCAATTGAGCCTGGTCACCCTAGAGACCCACAGGCCCCTCCCCGTCTGGTGCAGGGAAGTTAGTCTCACCCACCCTGATAAACCTTGGCAATGTGTGCCCAGGGGAGAGGGATGAGCTGTGTCCTCTGGTCAATTTGTATGCCATGTATGGCATGGTGAGCTAACAACAGGAACACGAGAGTCTGCCTTGGAGTTAAGATTGCTGCCTTCTTCTTCTTCTTTTTTTTCCCCTCTATGGGCAATATAGAAAAAATATTTCTGATCACCAAAGAATTTATAAGATATTTTATCATGTCAACAATTTCTGAGATAAAATAACCAGATACAAGGGTTTTAAAGATCTTAAATTCATTTCAAATAAAAATAGCAGCATTCTCTAAAACTTTACACTATTATAGATTACTTTGTAAACCCAACATTTTTCTAAACCTGATTTATTACTAATAAGATGATACAGATTTCTTTCTGCTCCTGGTTTTCCCACAATCCAGGTTTCCACAGTGGTAATGGGCAAGTGAGTTTCTCAGGGCTGCTCAATAGGCACCACACACCTGGCCTGACTCAGAGGAGTTCACTCCCAGCTCTGGAGGCTCAAGTCTGGAGTCCAGGGGTAGCAGGCCAAGCTCTCTCTGCAGTTTAATATGGGCCCCTTCCCTGCCCCTTCCAGGCTCTGCTGGCTCAGGCCCTGCTTGCCTGGTAGCAGCTGAACCCCAGGGTCTTCCCAGGGTCCCTGTGCTCTCCTTCTCCCTGTGGGCTTCTGCTTGTGCCCTGTGTCCTGCTATCATATCAGCAGTGGCCTTCAGTTGTCCTCATGCTCCTGGGGGACCTTTCTTAACCACCTATGTCCAATAGCCCTATGCCATGTCATGTCAGAACCCCAGTTACTGTTAGAATGGCAGCATGTTTGAGTGGATGACAAAATTAAACCAAAAAACTGGATAAAACTAATTTTTCATTTGACACCTATTAGAATCATACTTAGGAACAAGCTGTAAAATCCATGATTGTGCACACTTTCTTGTGTGTTGGTTTTCTGCTCCTTTCTCCCTTACTCTGTCACTAGCATGGCTAATCAGGAAGCACATGTTTTCAGGAGTATGACCCAGAACAACCTTGTCTCACATCATGTATCAGATTCAGAACACCAAATTCACAGAAGAGAGTAAAACACAAGGGTATACAAAATTTCAACTAGGTTAATTTGACATGTAAAATTCCACACTCTTTCACCAAATGTTTGTCAGCAAGTCTTATTGATGTAGTGGAATTCAGGGTGAAGGCCAATGTCACTTCAGTTTCTCCTCCAACCTTGTTAATAGATCTTACTATTGGGGATTCCCCAGAGCTTACACAGACCAAACTTCCCTATTAAACTTGGTCTAGAATAATATTTGCAGTTAGATTTCTTGGTTGGTTTTTTTATGAAATTAAGTGCATATAACCCAAAATTTCATGGAACAGTATGACTTTATTCTTCCCTTTGCTGCAGGATTTTGAGATCAGGACAAAACCAACTTGACACTGGCTCCAACCTCCAGCTGTTACACTCAAGGTGATCTGCAGCAGGTTGTCAGTTGATCACCTGAGACTGATCCTGCTGCTTCCAATTAACTTCAGAGGGACATATTTTGACCATCCTTGAGCAGCCCTGATCTAGCATTCAACTCCAGGGTGACCATGATTAAATGCAGGCCCAGGAGATGCCAGTGAGAGGTCCAAGAACCTGAGCCCTAACAGCTGAGGGTGCCATTCCTGCCACTCATGGGCTGTGTCTCCTGAGCTCATAGCTGTGGCCTGCCCCAGACATAGGCCAGGGGAGAGAGATAATCCTTGCCCAAAGCAAGGAAAGAACTGGGCCCCTGAGAGGTTCTACATAGTGGGAAAGAACCTGTGGGAAGATCCTTTTCCCAAGAACCATTGAAATTAAGAATCAATTACTGGGGCTGGGATTGTGGTTCCATGGTAGAGCACTCACCTAGCACTTGCAAGGCCCTGGGTTTGATCCTTAGCACCACATAAAAATAACTAAATAAAATAAAGGTATTGGGTCAAGTACAACATTTATACAATTAATTACTGATTATATATGTATATTCAATTACTGATTCTGAATGTCAGAAAAAGATTTCTTTCTTCCTGTCAGGTTGTTTTTACTTACACAAGACCACAAGGAGAGACCATTTTCACACTTGTTAACATGGTAACAGGAGCTACAGGAGCTACCACATGTCTCTTGAAGTACCTGAAGCAGGTGGGTTTGCGGGGAGTAAACTTCCTCTGTAAGTTCTAGTGGGTGCAGGGTGTTTTCCTTCTCCAGATTATATGAGAGGGAGTCAAACAGCCTGGACTTTCACTCCCCAGACATTGCCCTGGACACACTGTCCACTTTCTCATGTTGGGTGCTGTATTGCTGCTTCCTACTGAACTCACTGTGTCTTTGGCAAAGATTTTCACTTTCACCATCAGATCCTCTGCCCACAACTGCAGGCAGCATGGACTTCATCTCCTTGATTTCCCTCCAGTCACAGAAGACATGTTATTTATTCAAAGTCAGTCCATACTCGCCCCATTGGTTCTTTCCACATAGCTGCACCCACCAGGGCATTTGCATGCTGCTCCCTGGGGAAGACCTTCCTGCAAGGCTGACATAAAAGCTCAGCTCTAACCTGCCCTTGACTCACCAGGACTCCTCAGCTCAGCTTCTCAAAATAAGGCTCCCTACTCAGCTCCTGGGGATGCTGCTGCTATGGATCCCTGGTGAGGACAGAGGGGATGAGGAAGGAGAATATGAGCTCACTGCTTCCTACACATGATCTCTGTACATGTCTGTTTTGTGGGTTTCACACTCAGATGGGGCAGATGATGCTCAGATTGATGAAAGGGAGGAAGTTTATGGAAAGAAAAATCAATTTTATACTAGTGAAGACTGGGACATAGGAGAATGGTGTGGTCAACCTACAGCCAGGCATTGTACATGGAAAACTCTACCTTATATGACATTGGATATTTTTGGATAAGAACCAAAAGCACATGTACATTCATGTACAAATGATTCAGTTAAGAAAGGAAAAGACAGAAATCATGAAAATGTTTCATAATATTGTACATAAACTTCATTTCTGTCATTATTTCAGGATCCAGTGGGGATGTTGTGCTGACCCAGAGTCCTCTCTCATTGTCCATCACCCCTGGAGAGCCAGCCTCCATCTACTGCAGGTCCAGTCAGAGCCTCCTACACAGTAATGGAAACACTTATTTGTATTGGTATCTGCAGAAGCCAGGCCAGGCTCCACAGCTCCTGATCTACCAAGTTTCCATCCGGTACACTGGGGTCCCAGACAGGTTAAGTGGCAGTGGGTCAGGGACAGAGTTCACACCAAGAATCAACAGGGTGGAGGCTGAGGATGCTGGGGTGTACTACTGCTATCAAGCTTCACATGTTCCTCCCACGATGGTGCAGCCTGGAACAAAAACCTCCCTGCCTGGGTGGCCCAGCTGCCACCTGAGCTGCTGTCTGGGCAGCAGCTCAGCAGATTTTCTGAGAGGAAGAAGCTGCAGCTAAAGGCTCTGGGCCATAAGTGCCATGGCCACAGCTCAGTCACCACCTACAAGCTGGAGAAGCCCTGGCTTGGCAACCAGCAGAAGGGAGATTTCTGGGGAAGTGAGCCACATTGAAATTAAGTAGGCCAAAATAACTAGAAACCATGTGAAAATAAAGAGTTCTTCCATCAAAAAAAAAAACTTGGAATATATATTTTTTAAATCATTAATGTAATTTTCATTGTAACTCTTGTCTTTGTTTTCCAAAATATTTTAAAAAATAGATCAATTCTCTTCAAAATTCTATGTTGATGCATTCACAACAGAAAAATGAAAAATCAGAAATATCAAGGAGTGCTCAGGTGTAATGAAGGGAAGTCCTTTAATGATACTGAAGTAAAGTCATCACCAGCTCAGGTTAAGGTTTTATAAATTCAGTGTATTATATTTCAACCTCAAATTATTCAAAACAAAGAAAAAAGGCATCATATAAGCAGAAAAAAATGGGAAGGGAATCAAAATGTTTTACCCCAAAATTCAACTAAAGAGAAAGGATGTTTTAATGGAGATGAATGGGGACAAAAAGAAAAGAGGCAGAGAGAAAGCAAAGAAGGATGGCAAAAGGAAGTTCTTCCCTATTTGTAATTATGCTGAAGTAAGTAAATTAACCACCTTCAAAATATTTAGATTCGCAAAGTGGACTGAAGTTGTATATCTGCATGTTGTGCCCAGTCATCTCACCTTAAGTCTTAGAACACGCAGAGCTTGACAGTAAAAACGTGGAAAAAAATCATAGACAAATACTGACCAAAAGTCAGGAAATGTAGTTATGTTCTTGTCAGACATAAGTAATTTTGTCAAAATTTCTTAAGGAGACAAAGAAGGAAATTATATAATGACAACAGGGTCAATTCACCAAGAAGATGAAACAGCTACAAACATACCAAACATCAGGGCTCCAAACACATCTAAAAGCAGGGACAGATTTGAGGGACAAACAGACCACAATACAGTAACAGAGGGGACCCCGCTTTGTACTTTTAGTAGTCCCTGGGACAATCAGACTGAGGACACATCAGGAAACAGAGACCTGCAGCCATGCCACCCACCTAACAGACATGTAGCAGGATTCCATCCACAGTGGCTTGCTGCATGATTGCTCAAGTGCATGTGGAATGTTCTCCAAGATCCTGCATGTGTTAGGCCACAAAACAAATCTCAATGAAGTTATGAAGATTTAAAACACAGAACATGCAAATTTTCTCCTCTGATGACAATGGTATGGAATTAGAAATTAACAACAGAAAGTAAAGTGGAAAATTCACAAATATAAGGAAAGATAACACAATCATATTTAAGAACTAGGTCAAAATGTATGTCTTATTCACCTCTTCATCCCTGTGACCAAAGACCAGATATGAACAATTTAGAGAAGAGAGGTTCATTTGGCTCATGGTTTCAGAGGTTCAGTCCATGGTCATCTGGCTCCATAGCTTTGGGCACTGGGTGAAGCAGAACATCACATGAGAGGACAGGGCAGAGAGAAGCAGTTTAGGACATGACGAGAGAGAGAGAGAGAGAGAGAGAGAGAGAGAGAGAAGCAGGGAGAAAAGGTACACAGGAAGAACAATTCTTCCAGCATATGCCACCAGTGACCCATCTCCTCCATCTACGCTCCACCTGCCTATGGTTATCACTGGATTTGTTAATTCTAATTAAGGTGGACTTATTACAGTGTTCATAATATGAATATTTTACCTTCAAAGATTCCTGGGTTAAAAGAAGCTTTTGGGCAGACATCTGATATCCAAACCATAATATTTCACTCTTGACCTTGGAAGCTTATGTCCATGTCACAGTGCAAAATGCATTTAGTCCATCTTCAAGAGTTCCATATTGTTAACAATTTGAGCATTACCTAAAAGCCCAAATCCAAAGCTTCATCTGAGCCTCAAGGCAAAATTGGTGGTGAAGCCCTGTAAAAATCAAAATCAAGTTACACGTGTTCATTGTATAGTAGTAGAGTGTCAACATTCCCATTCCAAAAAGGAGGAACAGGACCACAGAAAGAAGGTATGGAACCATGCAATGCTATACAATCCAGTTGGGGAAACCCACCCTGAAGCCCCCTATCCAGCACCTGGGCATGTGGCACAGTGAAGTTCTGACCAAAGGGTTGACACAGGGCTCTGCCCCTGTGGACTTGATGGCTGAAGCCCACATGGCCTCCCTTCCCATTTGTCTCTGCTGGATTCAGGGTTTCCCTCAGCAGATGTCCCATGCTGTTGGCATCTCTCTGTCTCAGGGTCTCCACTGCAATGCCACCTCCATTCTCACATCTCCACACCTTGTCTTCTCAGGGGCTGCTGCAGGGATTCAGCCCTGATGCACCCCATCTGGCCTTAAGGGCCTCCTTTGAAATCTCAGTGGAAGCCTCATGACCCCCAACTCCTGCATCCTGAATTCCTGCAGAGCCAGCTCCTTGTGGTTGAGATCCATGTCTGCTACCATCTTGAGCTGTCACCAAGCCTCCTGGGACCACAGGTATACCATCCTCTGAGTGCCTGGGTGGCTGAGCACAGGAAACTACTTCTTAGACACCCCTATGTAAGCAAAGTATCCCATGGTCTCTTCTCAAAGGAAAATAAAATTTTACACCCTTGACCCTGAGATGGGTGTGACCTTGCCAGGTCCTGAGATGTCTCAGGGCAGTGACCCATTGTTTATGAACACAGCACTTGTCATTTCTTCATGGTTGTGCTAAGCACCTGCTGTGCAGTGTCAAGACCTGAGCCAGGAAACAAGCTCCTGACCAAAGTGACCTGCAGGGTCCCCATTATCATTCAGGATTCCTGCCCAAGTTAATTGTTTTAGATTTAAAAAAAAAAGTCATCTAACCTGCTCCCTGAGAGGGCAGCATCCTGTCATGTGTGCATGTGGTAACCTGGGACTCCTTTAAGGGCCCATGTAGTATGGGAAGCCAGGTCCACTGGGGCTGCAGGGCCAGGTCCCTTTCCTTCCTCAGCACTCTGCAGAGCCTGGGAGGAAGAGTGCAGGGGCTGGAGCTTGGGCACCTCTGGGACATTCTGCAATTCTCCTTCCCTGCCTTAGCTGCCCTGGCCCAACTGCTGAGCATGGAAGTTCTTCCTGGGAGCTCTGTGAGACTCACAGCAGCTCTGGAAGGGTTTTAGGCAGCATGAGGCTGGGTTGTCAGCTCTAGACCAGGAGTCCTCAGCCTCATCCCTACCACTGTACCCTTCAGGTTCACTAGGTCCCTTCTCTTCTCTGCCAAAACCCCAGCTTTGGCATCTACTGTGCGTTACACACCTAGACCCCAACTGCCCTGAAACCAGTATGTTTTCTGAATTTTTGGTCCTAAACTGGTTTGACAGCTTACTGAGGAGAGGGATTACTTGAGTTTCCTAAGGAATTTGGCATAGTGACAGATGGAAGAGAATCAGCTTCATGAATGCGATAAATGTGGGAGAAGGAATCCACAGTCAGGACTTTGGGTCCCCAGATCCCAAATCCCACAAGTTGCTAGGCCATTAACCTGCCACTAGGTAGCAAATAAATCCCACAAAGAACAAAGCCTAGGGTTCTGACCTCAGAATCACCCAGCAAGCAGCAGAGATCCTGTAGTCCATGTGGAACTCTAAATCTTGGGAGCTGTGTCCAGTGCCCAGGCTCATGGCCACTGGGGTTCTGTGCACAGTGGGCCAAGTCTCCCCACAGGCAAGTTCCTGAATTGTTCTGTATAAGTTTTACTTGAGACAGAATAGAGAAAGCAGACTTCTCTGGAGGACACAGAGGTGGTAACCCACAGAGTTGGGGAGTCTTGCTTTATTTTTACAGACCCTCACCCTCTCTTTCTTTTCTACATACATTCCCTAATTCCTCACTTCAGTTAATTGAGCAACTTATTTAAAAAAAAAAGAAAATTTTAAAAAGTCTTAGGCCTCTTATGGATCTAAGGGAACAGACCTGCCAACCTGTATAATTTTATAACTCTAGCTCAACTCTTATGACATAATTTCTATGAGAAAAATATCCAAGTACCCATATCTGTTAATCAGATGAAATTGCATATGTAAACTATCAATTACAATTTTTATTCTATATTTTATTGGTACCTTGTAATTATATACAATGGGGGGATTCAACCTTATCTGTCCATTTGTGAACATAACAATGTAATTTTGCCAATATAATTTCTATTGATTTCAAATTGTAGTGGCGATAGACAATACAGATTTGTGAATCTATATTGCTTCCTGCAAAGGAATGTCAGGTGCTTTAATGTAAAATGAACAACTCACATGTCCCAGTGTCTGAGGCTTAGCTGGTGACACCCAAATTGAAACTCATCCAAATCCACCCTGCCAAATGTTCCAACCATGTTCTACAACTTGTCACATTGAAACACCAAGCCTAGTTATCAAAAATACAAACAACAATAAGTGTTGGCTACGATGTGAGGAAAAAGGCACATTCATACACTGCTGGTGGGACTGCAAATTGGTGTAGCTAATCTGGAAAGCATTATGGAGATTCCTTAGAAAACTTGGAATAGAACCATCATTTGACCTAGCTATCCTACTCCTTGGTCTATACTCAAAGGACTTAAAAAACAGCATACTACAGGGACAGTCACACTGATGTTCACAGCAGCACAATTCACAATAGCCAAACTGTGGAACCAACCTAGATGCCCTTCAATAGATGAATGAATAAAGAAACACAGTGGACTATCACTCAGCAGTAAAAGAGAATAAACTTATGGCATTTACAGAAAAGAGATGGATTTAGAGAATATCATGCTAAGCAGAGTAAGCCACTCCCAGAAAAACCAAATGCTGAATGTGAGTGAGTTTCAACACCCCTCCAGGGCATAGCTGAGACCTCTCAGGGCACACCTGGAAGGTGTTCAAAGCTTCTTTAAAAACCCTCTCTTCCCCTTTATGGGCAGAACACAGCCTCTGGGCCTAGAGTTCCCTGAGCCTCTCCTTTGACAACAAAGCAATAAACCTTCTTTTTCCCTTCTCCCCAAACTGTGTCCTCATAATTGAATTGATATGAGAACAAGGCTGCACTTTGGGGAGCAGGTTTAGTTGCTGAAGGATGATGACTCCATGGGAACTTGGAGGGCCATCAATGCCAGAGCTTCCCTGAGACTAGAGAAAGCCACAGTCCACCATCTTGAAGGAAGAGGCAGGTTTATGGGAGTGTGAACCTGAATTTCCCACATTGTTAAGGAGAGAGGGGCTGATTCTGGTTAAGGGCACCCACCCTTCAGGATGCAGCAGTGCAGAGAACTGAGGGTCATGCCAGGATCAGCTCCTGCCTGCTGGCATCTGTGGCCCAGCGCCCAGCACAAACCTGCCTGGCCCCTCCTGCCTTCTCCCCTTTGTCCCTCTCTGGTTCACAGCTGCCTCCTTCGGAGGCACAAAGTCAGATTCCACTGTTTTTTTTATCCATTCTTGGCATGAGAAAAAGGATTTTAAGAAGGAAAACATCAAGTTCCATTCAGGTCTGAAAGTTGCATGGCCTCTTAGATCCTTCTTAATTCCACAGATAAAATGTCAGAGATGGAAGATGACTGGGAACAGCTGCTCTTATCTCCCTGTTAGTAAGGGGAACTGGAGTCTAAGGAAGGGTCTAAATACCCAAGTTCATGCAGAGAGTGAATAGTGAGTATATAAGCACAACTGTGTGCCCAGATCCTTCTCATTTCCTCTTGATGGGTGATGGCCTCCTCTGTCAAGCACAGACCTTGTGAACTATGGTTCCAGAAATTGCCCCCAGGTCCTTCCCACAGGATGTTTCCTCTTAATGCCAAGAGGAGTTTTGGAGACTGGTCTCCAAATCCTTACCCTGGGCACTGGATATGCAACCAGTTCCCTTTTGCTCTCTAGTTGTTGCTGCTGTTCCACATACAGAGGCGACTGGGGCTCCACCAAGGAACAGAATTTGTAGAAAATCAGGCTTTTTTATAACCAGGTACCTGTGTCCTTTCCCTAATCTAATGCCCAAGCAGCATGGTTTATGTGTCTTTTTTTCTTTTTCCTTTTGCCATCCAGAGTCCTGCTTGATTCTGAATGAGAAAAATTGTGAATTCATGTTAGGCCTGGACACTGCTGGACAGAAATTCCTTAAATAACACACCATTTAAGGACATTTGTTTTTGTTTATTTGTTTGTATCTTTTTTCTAAAGCCTTCAGAATCACTCAAGAACAGTTTTCAATAGGATTCCCAAAAATGGATGTTTGCAGAGGAAACCAGCTCTTCTGGTCAATGAACTTTGCATGTTACAAACTCAATATTTCTCATGCAGAACATAGTAACTCCCCAGAAAGGGGACATGAGACCTGAAAGAGGCATCAAGACCTTCCATACCTGTAAAAAAGGACCCTCTAACTCCCTTCTCACCATCCAATCAGCAAGCAGCTTCCCTTCCCTTTCTGTAAATTCCAGTGCTTCCAACTGTGGTTGGACCCAGCTTTGAGCTTGCTCCTCCTGACCCTGTTGCAAGCTGCCGTCATGATAAAGCTGATTCTTTTTGCAAATTTGGGGGTCTGTGCTGGGCTTTATGTACATCAGACAGCAGGTTTTATTTCCAAGTATTTCCATGGATACAGCTCTGATTCCCAATGTTGAGAGCCATCTGTGGACTCTATCCGGACCAGATCAGCCTGGAAGCCCATTGAGTGGGAAAGTCTGGCATCTTGGAACTTATAGTGGCTACTCTGCTTCCTGTAAGATGGCCCAAGTACATGTGAACTCCCACCCAGCTCTTGCCAAAGGTCCCACACAGCACCAGAGATGGGGTGACTCACTACAACCACCCAGCCACACAGTCTATTAGAGATGAGTGTGACTTGCCAAGACACCAATCAGTCTGTTGACTGAAAGACATTACAAAGCAAGATTCCACTCCTGAAACTATCCCTGTCTTTGAAGTACCCCCTTAAATAAACCACAGGACCATTTTCTAGTGTCCAGCTCCAGCTCCTATGGGGACTGAACCTATCTTCGGATGCTCCATTCTTTAAAACTAATTCTGGCTCTGTCTTTTGTTCTTCACTAATTATTTCTGACTTTAATTTCTTAGGAAGCTTATCTCTCCAAGCAAGCAAGGGTTCTCTGGTGAGGTGCTGGCCACCCCACAATATGCCACAATATGCCCCCCACTACAAGGAGCTAATCCCACTAGATGGCTTTCTTGTGAACCTCTGCAACAACTTCCAGGACACAATGGTCACCTACCTCCTGCCACTGTGTATTTTCCCACTCACCACAGCTTGAGGGCCCTTGTTCCTCTATTGCACTTCTCATGCTCGGCAAAGGAAACCATAGATTCATCTACAGCCCCTTTGGTTTGAATTTGCATAGCTTGAAGAACATGCCAGGTGTACTACCATTTCATAGAGCCCTGGTCTTTGTGATGGGGGCTCTGAATTCTTGGTCTTCACATTAAAACCAGGTTCTGATTATATTTTAATATGAGATATGGCTGCTTCCTTCCTGAAGAATCAAGGGGATGTGTGGGCTGATGGTGATGTGAAATGCAGAGCAATATTTAAGAGCATGGATTTCAAGGGGAGAATTTTCTGTATTCTCAGCTTGCTTGCCTACAAGATATGAATGTGTAAAACTCACAGAGTTCCAGAATGTTTGTCCACAAATTTATCCTCTAGTGAGTGACAACTGCATTTAGAAAATGCAACTGGATTTGTGAGAGTTGTGGCCTTCTAAGCAAACAAGGCAGTGTGAAGTCCCCCTCTTACAATCCCGATTCTTACTACCAAGTCCAAAAGATTTTAGTCATGTCACTCAGAGTAACCAGCATGAGTTTATTGAAGGGATAGGAAGAGGGACAGGAGACAGTCTCAAGGGAGAGAGGTGGTCCTTCCAGAGAGAAGAGGCATGTCATGCCTCTCCTGTACTCCAGTTTTATTGGGGATTCCACACACATTTCCAAAGAGTCCCACCCAGTTCCACCTCTTGAGTTTTGACTGGTGACATCAGACTTTTGAGTCCCCCCTCAAAAATCTAGGTCACTTTGACCCATGCTGACCAGTCCCAACTGAATCCTTAGCTGTACTTTCTTAGAGACTTCACGGTTAGAAGAAACTAGCCTTATCTTCCAGAATCTGGTCTATAAAAGGAATCATAAATGTCTCTCCCTTCAAAGTAACTTGGGATCTTCTTATTGATGTTATTTCTAGCCTGAATTTTCTTGCAGATAACAGGTAGTTTGTTGAGGAATGTTACATATCCTGTCTACTTAGGCCAGATAGGGCTGCAGGCAAATCACTTTTTGGCAAAGAAAGCATGTGGGGGTCAGCACAGTGGGCTCATTTTATAGAATTATTCTCTTAACTAATGTTCCAACCATCTCCATCTGTCTGCCCCTAACAGCTCAACCAAAGTGCCTAGGAGCCAAGAATTGGTTCTGGAGAACTTGGAGCTCCACACAGGGAGCTGCATCCAGTGGCTGCCTCTCAGTTCTCACCCAAGATCACAATATCACTTTAATCACAATGACCCACAACTGTGTCTGATCAATTACATCCCAAGTAGTATAAGTTTGGACTCACTGAACTCTTGCAGGATAGGAAGCAAAGCTACAGAATGACCATCTTTGGCAATGAGCCAAAGATGACTTCTGTGTGTCCAATGGTCCTATCTTATTTATTTCTAAACTAGAAATTCATTTCTAAATCAGCTGACAAGCTCAAATTTTATGCATCCAATCAGGTCAAAAACTGTCCAGAGAAGCAGATTTTCAGCCACTTAGTGTTTGCTGTGCACATCCCCAGAAACCTCACCCATATCCTCCAGCCACAGGTAAGATGAGCCCGGGCCATGAACCCCCTGACCACTGTGCCCTTGGATCTCCCTGACGGGAGATCCTATGTAACATCACCACAATGCATAAGCCCCTTCTCCACTGTTCCCTTCTCTTCTGATCAGCAGCATGGCTTCTAAGCTTCTGGACAAACTGCTTCAGTGAGGGGCTAAACCCGGAAAGCCAGTGATGTGACATGGTTCCATTTAATAGTCATTAATGATTTCAATATTAGTGCATCAATAAGGAGAGGTGGCCTCTTGCACGTGGGATCTCCTTGACCCTGTGCTCAGGGCTGTGGCTCCCCCACACAGGCTAGAGACATAAGTTCTCACACAGCTGACAAGGAGCAGAATCTGGAAGGACCTTAGTCTACAGACAGACCATGTGGCCATTTTCTAATCATTACTCAGAGGAAACAAAAATTCTTCCTGGTTAATTCTTTGTCATTATCATGGGAATTTCTTACCTAAGAGACCCTGTGGTTGGTGTGCTGTGCTTGAGGAAGTTATGGTGCAGTTTATTTCATATTGTGATAATTCTCAGCAGAAATTGTGCATTCACTGTTTGAGGCATTAGATTATTTATTTTTGCTCTCTATTATCTGTTACCAGCTTTGTAACCACAAGAGTACTTCTCTTTCTCCCTGGGAAGCCCTTTGCCATCACACTGCTGCTGAGCTCAGGAAAGGCAATTCCTCACACAGGCCTCACACATTCTCAAACAGTGCACCTGGTGGTCACTCCCAGACAGCTCTCCATCTGCTCAAGTTCACCTTCTCATCGGAGGCCTCTGTCCCATGCCTTGTGAGGTGGGAACTGTGTCCTTCTCCACAGTAGCTGGGGCAAAGCAGTCAGGAGGAGCACTCAGCTCTTAAGTTAACCATACGCACCCAAATATAGGTGGGGAAGGACTCTGCTCTGTTGACAGGGTGGTTCATTTTTGCGTTTTCTCAATGTAAATTTGCAACTGCAGATCCTATCCTTCTTCCATTTCTGGAAGCAGATTTGACTTTCTCTCTAATTATTTCCCTCCAAGGGCCAGTTGATGTCACTGCCCACAGAGGAGGGCCTGTCCTCCTGCTGTCTTTCCCCTTCACCCAGCAAGTGGTCTCACCCCACTGCACCCACCAGGGGATTTGCAAGCTGCTCCCTGGGGAGGACCTTCCTGCACTTCTCTCATTAATTCAGGATAAAAATCTCATTATTTGGGGGATGTTGTGCTGACTCAGACTCCTCTCTCTGTGCCCATCACCCCTGGACAGCCAGCCTTCATCCCCTGCAGGTCCAGGTCAGAGCCTCCTACACAGTGATGGAAAAACCTATTGAATTGGTACCTGCAGAGACCAGTCCAGTTTTCAAGACTTCTGATCAATAAGTTTTCCAACAGGGCTTCTAGAATCCCAGACAGGTTCAGTGGCAGTGGTCACAGACAGATTTCACACTGAGAATCAACAGGGTGGAGCCTGATGATGCTGGAATGTTATTACTGCATGCAGAATGCATGGCTTCCTCCCACAGTGGTACAGCCCCCCAAAAAAAACTCCCTCCTTGGGATGGCCTGGGTGCCACATGTGCTCAGTTCTGGAGAGCAGCTCAGCAGATGATGTGTGTCTGTGTGAAGGAGAGGTGCAGCAGTACCTGAGGAAAAACTTGCTGCTTTCTGCTCCCCTGGTCCTTGGCTTGCAGCTCACACACCACAGGCTACACCACCTCTTCTGCATCAGGCCCGAACTGCATTAGCAGTGGGAGGGTGAGGGGCTCTCAGTGCCTCTGTGCAGCAGTTATGGTGCAGGCAGAGCTGAGGGATAGCCCAGTCCAAGCCTCCCTGCCTGGCCCAGAGTTGTGGAAAACTCTTCTGCATGGCAGGCAGGCTGTGGGTGCAGATCAGTGGAATATCAGTCAAGTTTGTGCTGGAAATAACCAGTTTTCTGCTTACTTCTCATGGGATCACATGTGGTAATATTTAGAAATTTATGTTATTCACTTAACCAATTTCTAGCACCCACATTAATGTCTCTTATTTGCATCACCTTTTCAGGAAATCCTTTTAGATACCTATGCTCAGGAGAAGGCCAATGTGAATAATTAGTAGTAATGTTGTCTTTTGAGCCCTAAATTGATTTTAATAATTTCATATCAGTTTTAAGATCCTAATGCTAAAATATTTGATTTGCCTCAATTATTTTTTTTTGCTGATTGAGAAGTGAATGCTTGCAATTCTAACAGTGAGTGGGCCTTGAAACTGAAGATGGAAAACCTCAGTTTTACCCTACTTAGTAAGAAAAGATGCAGAACTTGATGAGAAGCAGAGAGGGAGGTTGGGGAATGAAGTGTGTGTGTTCAAGACCTCATGTTGTATGCATGTCCAGCTGTCCTCACATCAAACAAGATAACACAAAGCATAACCATCACTAGTTTCCGTGGTGTGGCAGTGGAAGCTCTGGACCTCTAATTGTGTGTGGTGATTCTACTGTGACATACAGGACACTGGTTTCTGGAACACATGGTATGATCCCATCAATATTTATCTTACTGACTTAACACCTTGAATATTGGTCTCTTTTCTCTCAGATCTGTGGTTTTCTCCTTAACAGATCTTGATCCAAAATGTTGGTGTAGCAAGCACCCCATTACTTAGAAAACATGAGTAACACATTGAGATGTTTTTATGATCCGAGGTAGTTTATCAACTAAGAGTTTAGAATATGGACCAAGGGCATCTATTCTGAACCCATGTGTGGGGAGCCACTCTGGGTTACCATGACTTCCAGTCCTGAAGCAGGAGGCTCTGACCAAGCACTACATTTCATGGTGACTTGGGCATTGTCCCAGCTTGAATAAAGAGGCGGGTCTTCAGGTGTAGGTGTTACATGCGAGGGTTGAGTTACAATCATGTGTCCTTTGTAACCCTGCCCCTTCTGGACTTTATTGGATAGAACTTTCTAAGAATAAGAGTCCCCCCAATAAAAACTAATTTCTTAACGTGCTCCCTCTCTCTCCCCAGTCTCTCATGACTTTCTCTTGCTGTCCCTCTTGGGGAGCCTGAGGCTGAGAATGGAGAAGCCATCCTGAAGTTTGTGTAAAGGGAAATTGTGTCTGTGTTTTATTTAGTGTCCCTGAAGATTCACATGAGCCATATTAAGTTCACCTGCCCACACGATTTTGGGGTGGCACCCATATAAAGGGAAAATGGAATTTGTTCTACACACTTTTGGAGAGTGAACCACTGAAACCAGGAGCATGAAATGCATCTCCTGCCTCTGAAATTTTTCTTGTCAGGTCTTTCTGTCACAGTGCTGAAAAGCTGCCTAACTCACTGGTCCACCAGCTTCAACCCCCATCCTCAGGGTCATCCTTGACGCATATTTGCCATTAGCACTTTTCATCTGGTTATCTGTAGAGTTGCTCAAGAAAGGACCAAAGGGAGAGGATCCTGCACTAGCTGCAGCACCTGTACTAAGAACTGTGCCCACAGGTGAGGACAGAGAAGCCCCTGGGAGGGGTCCCCAGTGAGGTCATCTCCACCCTCACCACTGGGTCTCAGAGAGTTGAGGGCCTCACGGGTAGAGGTTCACACTTCTGTGGCAGGAACACACTGATGGTTGGGGAGGAGCAGAGTGTGCCCATGTCTAAAACCTGTGCCCTCTATTGCCACATGCCCAGGATGTGGAAAGACTCACCAGAAATAAATGATTAATGCCTAAGGTGAGGAATGTGATAATTAGAAGATTTTATAATCACACAATGTATGTAGGTATAGAAACCTCATTTTGCTACTCACAAGTGCATACAATTTGAGAAAAATAAAAGAAATTCATAAAGCTGTCATTTGGACTCTCATTCTCTGGAATGGCTCCTGAGGATGCAGGTTAAGGAAGAGGTGGAGGACCTCAGGACCCCTGGTCTCCATCTGTCAGTGCAGCCTCTTTCCTGCCATTCCAGAAACCTCCAGAGCCAACTCTGGACCTCAACAGCTGAGAAGGATCTGAGGCCACCCATCCTGATGACCAGTAGCTGGCAGATTTGTGATCTGAGTTCCAATACCATGAATGATTTAGTTAACCTTTAGACAAACACTGGCCAAAAGATCATTGTGCTTGGATGGAGACAACTATATACAGCTGTCCAGTATGGTCACTGTTCGCAGCAAAAGGCTACTGGGCAGTGAGATCAGCAAGTGCAGGTGGCGGTATTACTTTTTCCTCAGGTGTCCCTTCTGCCCCTTCCTCTCAGTCCTCCAGAGATGGCAGTGAGGAGATCATGAGTCCATCTCTTGTGCTCCTGTAACCTGCTGGGCATCATCTCTCTTTTATTCACCCTTAGGTTCCCTGCTCCTCAGACTCCAGCATTTAAATGAGCTGCTTCAGTTTGCCCTTTTCTTTTACCTCTTCAACCCTGGCACTTTGTTGTTCAAACTTGTTAGGTTATTTTTAAATTTTTTTTAATTTTAATATATTATACATGACAGCAGAATGCATTACACTTCATATTACACATAGAGAGCACACTTTTTCATATCTCTGGTTGTATACAAAGTATATTCACATCATTCATGTCTTCATACATGTACTTGGGTTAATGATGTCCATCTCATTCCACCATCATTCTTACCCCCTTGTCCTCTCCCTTCCCCCCTCTCCCCTTTGCCTTATCTAGAGGTCCTTAGGGTGTTTCTCAACTCCAGAACTTCATGTTTTTTTTTTCTTGTTAATATGATTTACATCTCTTCAATGATACTGTGATTTTTTTACACATAACATTTTCCTGATTTTCTTCTGTTTTCCTACATTTCCTCTTCATAGTTGACACATCTGTAAAGGAAGACATTGGAAAGGTGATGTCTTGTCACTCTGATGTCTTTTTCTGCTGGAGTGGTTTCTAAGGATTCTTTATTCCTTTGAATGGCTCATGTTTCCCTGCTCCTTTGTGTGCCTTGCCGTCTTCTGTTGAAATGCAGACTTTGATTTAAACATTCACCTTCCCAGTCTTTGGATTCTGATGTGGAACATCCTCACTGATGATCGGGGCTTGCTCTGGGGACTGGGATCTGCCCAGTTATAGTCTTCAGTCTGTCTTGAGAAAGCAGGTTCCTGAGTGTGTGCTTCCAGCTCCAATTTTCCTACACACACTGATGTTTTTAAGTGAGCTGCTTAACCAGAAGGTCCCATGGCAGCTTCCTTAAGGCCTGGTTGTGCTGTGTGTTGCCTGATCCCTTTTCCTTCATGCAGTGGTCACACAGTGATGCCCACCACTGCTGTCCACAGTTTCATCACCTAAGATCTGAGCCCTGCACTTGTCCCCATCTGAGTTCTGAGTCATGTGATAGAGACAGCAGTCCACCAGATAGCCCACAGGTAAGGTAGAAAGTCACAAGTAAGTGCTGCTCTATTCTCCTGGGCCATGGGTGGGATCAGGGAACTGGGCTTTCTCCCAACAGTGCTAATCCCCACAGGAAGGGGGTGGAAAAGCTACACAAAGGTCCAGGGTGATTCCTACTGTAACTCACATGGTGTTTCATGACTGGGCTTTCACTTTTATTTTTTGGTAGAATTTGGTGTGTTATCAAAAAATTTTATCACATTTTCTCTTCACTTTTTCTTCATTTTAAAAATTATTTTAATTTTATATTTCCATATGGAAAAAATCCCAGAAACTCTATTTAACTAATGTTACTCTAACCCTGTCATCTACTAAAAAATATTCATTGATGAAATTGATTTAAGATTTAAAAAATTATTTATTGAGACCATTCTTTTGAATTTGAAGAATTAAGTTTTCTAACTCCTCTACAATGTTTTCTTTAAGATACACTAAAAAATTATATATTTTAGTTTTTATTGTATTCATCATGGGATATATTTGGTTGGAAGTGGAAACCTTCACAAACACAGTATGTTTTTGTAAGTGAAATTAGGATAATTTATTTGTTTAATACAAACCTTTTTATTTCTATCATTCTATAATAAGAATCTTGTTCATGGATCACTATAGTTAGTAGATGACAGCTGAAAACATTTGAATTACAAGCATAAAGGCCCCATCCTTAGCCTGGAATATGGAGTCAACCACTGTTGGTCATGGTGAGCTTGGCTTTAATCATCATCATTTCCTTAGGGTTTTCATTGTTTTCACCATCTGTGTTCATGCAGTATCTACATGTGTCTAGATGTATCTAGATCTAGAAGTTTAATACTCAGTAGCAAAGTTGAAATCCAAATATACATTCAGTTTAAAAAATGAACTTCCACTTTCACATAGGATGTAGCAGGCCTCAGTAGACCATCAAAATCACTGCACTAAGTACAGATGAAAATAACCATAAAATAACCACTTTACAAACAAACTTGTCACAACAACCAGAAGCCATGGAAGAAACAAATGAAGATCTACCATTCCTGAGACAGTTTAGGCCTTTTATGTGCTCTAAAGTTCACCTATTATTTTTTGATCCTGCTTTAATATATTGAATGTGACTGACCCCAGGACTACGGTGTGGCCCTGGCAGAGGGGCTGCCTTAGGGAAGAGAACCTGACTGGGCTTTGGGAGTTGTCTTGAGATGTGAGGTTGATTGACATGGCTGAGTCCTCAACACCAGGCTGGGTTTCTCCTATGGGCATTTGCTAAGATCAGGGGTGGCAAAAGTGGCAAGATGCCAAGTCCTCATGGGGTCTCCTCTCTTGTGATTCTGCACTGACCATCTCTGTGTATGTCAGGGACATGGCCTTGGGCTCCTGTATGTCTGCTCATCTTCCCACTTCCCAGTTCAGCTTTGCCTCCTAGTCAACATCATTTCTATCTTGTGTGCATTGTCCCTCCTGAGTGACCATTGTCTATGGAGTTACCCCTAAGCCTATCTTCTGGGAAAGATCAACTGGTAGGAACATGTCCCCACCCCACTGAGTGGACTAGGATAGTGGAAGAAGCCCATTTGGACAGGAGTTTCACTGAGCCTTGAGCCTTGCTGAATGTATCATGACTCATTGATGCTAAGAGTGGGCAAGGACAACCTGAGGGCCAGGCAGGATGTGTGAAATTTGGGATTCTTTCCAAGAAAGATAAAGAGTTTTCATCTAGCTTTCTATATAAAATGCACACCACCAGTGTGAACTTCCCAGCCAATGATGGCCACAGCATGTGTTGAGCAAGAATTGACCTCTACCATGCCCGCTTCACCTCATTCAGGGCTATGGCCCTAATAGTAATACTATTTTTTCTTCCTTTGAGCAAGTATTGGCACACAGGTACTTACATCCATGCCAGTTGTGTGCAATTTGACATCTACCTTATATCTGTAATTCTTCCACACTCGGTTCATTATTCTTGAATATATCCACAGAACTCCCAGCACGTCTCTTTTATTTCCACCACCTGTGACTGAAACTGGTCAAAGGTATAAACCTAAGGTGTCCCTGGGGAGAGACTGGCTCTACACTGAAGAGGGTCATGGGCCAGAAATAGAGGAAGGGCTAAGAAGGTATGGTGGAGGAATAGTCATTAGAACACTCATAAAATCCAGCTGGGTTCATATGAGTTTTATACCAAAATAAATGCAAAAGAAAAAACATGATTTTGTTTTGCCACAAATCCATGCTGATTCTGCCCCTGGTCCTGGTGAACATACTTGGTGGGCACTAGGAAGGAGCACTAGAATAAGCTGTCACTCAGCCTCCTCTTCCATCAGGTGGGTTGATCAGAGGCTCCTGAAGACTCTTCCTTCTCCCTTCTGCTCCTGCTGTGTCCATGTGATGGGGCCCAGACACAGGCCTGAGCCAGACCTAGGCACATAGTCCAAAGTCCTCAGCTACACCCTGTTCACCTGACATCCCAGAATCTTCCTCTTCTACAGGCAGAGAATCTGCTGTGCTGCTCCCCTGGCAGGAAGCACATGTGGCAGCTGGGCCACCCAGCAGGGAGGCTGTGTTCAGGGCTGAATCTTTGAGAGGAAGTTTAACAGCTTGCACACAGAAGTAAACACCAGAGTCCTCAGCCTCCACCTTCCTGAGGTTCAGAATGAAATCTGACCCTGACCCTCTGCCACTGAAGCTGACTGAGATCCAGAGACAACTGGAATTCCTAGAGGTCAGAAGTTGTGTGGGCTGACCTGGCTTCTGCAAGAATCAATGCAAATAAGTGTATTCATCAGTCTGTAAAATGTTCTGTTTGGACCTGCAGGAGGTGGAAGATGACTCTACAAGGCTGAGAGGCAGGAGGGAGGAGCCTGGGTCATCACAGTAGCACTTGTGGGTCCTCAAATGAGAGAAATGGAAGGTTATGCTACCATTATGAGCCATGTTCATGATTTCTCTTCCAACCTTAATCTCAGGCTACTGTGGTGTGTGTGTGTGTGTGTGTGTGTCTGTCTGTCTGTGTGTAGAGAGAGAGAGGGAGAGAGAGAGGGAGAGAGAGA